>NC_024800.2:19563339-19869800 GCF_000309985.2 Brassica rapa
CGACAACTTTACCAACTAAGACCAATCCTTATTATTAATCTTGCGGAATTGTATAATAAGTAACCATGAATCACGTTATACCAAAAACTTAGAGATGAATCGAGTATATATACTGTATAGTAATATTTTCCAAACACGTTATGACGTTAACGTACCGATACGATGAACTCGATTAGTTATAGCTATTGTGTGTAACGGTTGACAAGAAAAAGGAATCTAGCGTGTGTAACGTTCAAAATTGACTTGTCAAAAAAGGTTCAACATTGAAAGGTATCTTGATTAGTTTGTTATGCATTTAGCTAGTTGAGAAATATTTTATCCGTTAGAAATTGTGTGTATTGAATTTACCTATTGCTTTTTGTGCGTACTAGATGTTCGATTGTATAGCCTTGATCGTGATCCATATAACGTAAACGCCTTAAACTAAGTTATCCACTCCAGTTATCCAATAAAAGAGCCCCCGAAATAAATTAATAATACTAAATTTATAAAGATATATATGAAACCAATTCAAAAGAAAAATAAAAGTAAAACAAAAGATCAATCGTGATCCATTACGCATGTGGTTTAAACGTATACAAGCAAAGTAGATGGTGATCGTAAACCGCTGACGTCCACGCAATCATGAGTTTCGGCCATGCAAAATCATAATCCATATACTGTAATAAATATATTATCGCTAGTTAATACTGATATGGAATATAGACAATTTAATAGGGGTTTCAAAAAAGGAAAAATCTTAAAATTTTGAAAATTTATTTCTATTTAAATTTTTTCCAAAAATTTTTGGGGTCATAGGTTAATATTTGACGGGCATATGCCTAGAACCGGCCATGTCGCCAATGCTATCTACATAAACTTAGCTTTAATTGCCCTCAAAACTAATTTGTTTAAATTTTCTCGTAGAATGAACTTGTTTTCTCAGTTGTCAAAAAGCACACATAAAAATCAACAAACTTGCTAGAGCTTTAGGCGCCAAATATATTAAAACTTTGAAGAGTACCATTTTGTTGTGAATTTAATTTGGCATATTAGTTTAAGACCCTTGAGGGACAGTCGTCTCACTGCAAGGTTCTAGTTTACTATTTTGTTTTTGCTTTTACAATAAGTAAAAAGGCAGAACTTTTTTTATACTTTAGGCATAATTTCATACCGTGCCGGCACTGTCAAAGAGTAAAATGAAGTCTGATTGCATAGTGTAAAATTCATAACGTTTTCTGGCTGATATTAGATGCTTTGTACTCTTTTGAGATTAAATTTGATGTAGTCTTCGCACCGACCTACCCTTGGAGCGTCGCTGTTGAAATAGACATGCCATCATACTGCATACTGATATACGTTTATGATATATCTTACGTGGCATTTTATCAATATTAGACCTTTTTAACTGATACTATACTTTTTTAAACATAATAACTAGATTTTGACCCGCGCAACCGCGCGGGTGTTTGTTTTTACTTTTTTTATACATAAATTATTATTTTTAAACATTAGTGATATTTTTTTAACATTAATCATATACTTAAATGTTTATATAACTATTTCAAATATAATAATTTTATAATTTACATGTTATAATTAATCATTTGGTTAAAACCGTATGTATTTTCACTTCTTATTATATATTTATCTTATTGTATTTGCATTTAATTATTAAGCAAATTATTATATTCATGAAAAAACATATTTGAAAATTATTTTGTATTTAATTTATTCTAAATTCTGACCCATTTTTCAAAGATGTATTTCTTTTTACTAATATTTTTTATACTTATTTATTTTAGATAATATATTATTGTATATACGAAAGTCTAAGATATGTTAATTTTTAGACATGTATTATAAGGTTTGTTAATTTTAAGCCGTTCTATCATCATATTATATTTTTAAAATAAATAATTTATATTTATGAAAATAAAATTTATAAATTTATCAATTGAATATACTTTTATCATATTTATTTAAGTATAATAATTGTATTTTAACATGATCATGACTATAAAGTGGGTAAAATAGGATATGATTTATTTATTTTTCATTTTATAAACGATAACTTAAAATATATTAAATTATTGTTTAAATACTTTTACACAGATTTATTAGAATTTTTAAATATAATATATTAATATATATTATATTTAAAATGAAAATATATTATGATTAAAGTAGTTACAAAGATTTTATATTATAAGCTTTAAAGAAATACATGTTAATTTTTATACATGTATTATATATTTTGCTTAATCCATCTTACCAACATATTAGATTTTATTTTTGAACATAAATATTTTATACTTATGAAAATAAAATTTATAAAATTTATAAATTTAATACAATTTTATTATACTTAGCTCAATATAATAATTTTCTTTTAATATGATTGATTATGATTATATAATATATAAAATATTACAGATTTTTTTTATTTTTTATTTTATAAATGATTACTGAATTTATTAATGTATAATAATATTTCAAACTAATTTCGAAATTAATGAAAAATATTTAAATATAATTTCGAAAATGAAGATCTTGTAAAAATCTTTTAAAACAGATTAGTTAGATTTTTAAAATAAATATATTTATATTTTAAATAAAAATATATCAAAAGATATTATGATTAAAGTATTTTAAAGATTCTATGTATTATTATTCTTAATAAAATACATTTAATAAGATTTCTAAGTGATGGTCCAAATTAAAAAAAAATCACACATGAAAGAAGTCATGACTTCTCTTTTAATATATAAGACTAGATTTTGACCCGCGCTTGGAAAGCGCGGGGTTGTTGGATTATATTATACTACAAAATTTTATTATATCGAAAAATATAATTTTTAACAGCTATATAATCTACAAATTAGTTTATTTGAGATTTTATATGTATACTTTTACGTAAGTTTCTTTTCGACATGAGAATTATATCCGGATAAAAAAAACAAACTAAACCGACCCAAAATTATAGGTTAGTTGAGGTCCAGAGAAGATAACCTATTGTATTTTTTTTGACCCGCAAGTCTTTGTTTGAGTCCGGGTCCTACCCTAGACCCGATCATAAATATGTGTTTATTAGGTATCTTTGGATATTTCGAATATGTTTTCGGTATTATAGATATTGTTTTTAAGTTTTTGGTTTACGATTGAGTTTTGATTTCAGGTAAATTTTTCAAATTAAAAAAAAATTGGGTATTTGGATAAAATTTTGGGTATTTTCCAGTTCATCGTGTTAGATTTTGAATAAGATTTTAAATTTTTAGGTATTTAATTTTTTTTGTATTTGTTTGGAGTTTCAAATACTTTTCGTGTTTCGGATATTTTTCAGATTTTTTATATATTTCGAATTCTTTTAGGATTTTAAATACTGTAACAGATGTGGACCCATTACGTCCATATCAGGTCCAACAACTTTTTGATATAGATTTTGAACGTTATTTTACAAAAACATGGTTGATGAAATATTTTTCTGAGTAAAGGTATCATAAGAAATAATATTAAGATCTGTTAAAAATATTTAAAATATTGTATGTTTAGAATGATTAATATATTATCAGAAAAATAATAAATAGTTATACATAACTCCAGCAACTTTTTTATATTAGATTTTTTAAAACTCTCCCTTTTAATCGTATTGATTCGTTTTAAGTGAAAAGTATATAAAAGTATAATATCTAAACAAATAATTTTCAAAATCTTGAATAATCAATACTGATATCATGAAGTCGGGTTAGCTTTAATAGAACCGATGAATTTCTTCATTTTTGTGAAGGTAACATGAATATTCAGAAAATTCATTTTTAAATATGAAAATATTATCAAACTATAGACGGTTGAAAGTTTAGTATATGATATGAGATTTTAGTGGGAAAGTTTATATATGATATAATTACTTTATTATAAACGAAAGAGGAAGTTAGAATGTACACATATATGTCTTGTAATTTATCTTGCTTTAAATTATATATTATATGATCAAAGTGATAATATAAAACATTAGTTTCAATGTTTTTACGATTAAAAATCAAAATGATAAATATAGTAATAGTAATGATTATAATTTAGGAGTGAGATTTAAATAAATAAAAGAATTGACTAAATTATTGTTAGGGAAATATATGGTAACATTGTTAGTATAAATTTAAGGTAAGACCAAAAAATAATGAGTTAAATGAAAAGGTCCAAACAATTTTTATAGGTAGATTTTTTTAGACTTCTTCCCTTTTAATAGTATTGATATACATGTTTTTAGGCTAGAATATACAAAACCTAACTTTGGAGGGATAAATAATAGTAACCAGTGGCTAATAACAAATGTAGACAATATGGTAGTTTAATTTATTTTTATAATTTAAAATTAAACAAATATGATATAAGATATACTAATTTTTTATCAAATATTTTTTATTCAAAATCATTAATTGTCATATATATATATTTTAGCCATATTAGACAATTCCGTAACTTCTATTTAAGAAAATAATAAAGAACATTAATAATAAAATTATGGTTAGTTTAATAAAAAAATTTATTATATAATAAGATGGACCAACCTATTTCTCTAAGGATTCTAAGAATCATTCTAGTGATGACACGTGACTACAAAAGAAGTTGTAATGTTTCTCAATTAATATATAGGAATGTTGATATCCGGATAAATATTTTATATATCAGCTAAAATTAATATTAGTTATCAATAAGAAAAGGTTAGACGTCTAACAATGGATCTCAAAGATTAATTCGAAACAGAAATAAAAATATAAATCTATACTATTAAAAGGGGAGGAGTCTTAAAAAATCTACTTATGAAAGGTTGTTGCACCTACTCATTAATATTTTTTTTGGTCTTACCCTTATTTTCTCTAACTATACCATATCTATTGAAATAATTTGCTAATGTTGTTTCATTTAATTTTCTAGCGTAACATATGAAATATTTGGTTTCCTTAAATACATGTCCTCATTTATTTTCTAGCATATACAAAATATTACAAATTTAATTCGTTAGAAATATGAATATAAAAGTATGCAACTTATAAAATACTAACAAACTTTTTCAAACCTTTAGAATATGAATATACACCTCAAAATATATTGTAAAAAAAATTATTATTTCTAATTTTTAATAAAATGATTACTTGAATATAAAAATTGGATGCAGTTTATTTTTCAGATTTGTATTTTAATAAAGTATTGCAAATATAAAAACGCAAGGAACAAATATCATTATTTGTGTTAAAGTAAAATTTTGTCAAAACATATTTCTGCGCTTTAAAATCGCGAATCAAATAGTTGATTCAGTTTTATATACTATTATAATGTACATAGGAATTTAATCAAAAATTTAAAAATATTATAAGATTGTTCTGGTCTTTATCAGGTCAACTGGTATCGGTTCACAGGTTAATGAAAAGTTTTTGGATTTTGTCAAACTTTGAATATATAAACAGGTTTTCATTAATCCAATATTTTTAAGTATATTATTTGAATTTTTAAAATTCAGGTATCCGTTTGGTTCTCGGTTATGTTTATTTTTTTATTCCAGAGATATATGATTTGTTAAGTTATTTATGAAATTCAGTTCAATTGATTTTGTTGTTTTTAGTTTGATATGGTTCGATACGCAGTTCCGGATATAAATATGCCCAAACTATATATTATCTATAAAAAATGATTTCAAAAGAATTTATTTGATTTCAAAAAGCGCGGGTCAAAATCTAGCAAGTAGTTATATGTTAACAAATAAATTAACAGGCTAACAATAAAACTAAGAGGTTAGTTCAAGCATACGCATAACTATATGAACACATTGTTAAATGTTATTAAGAATGTTAACATTTTAAAACGAATCTTAACATAATTCAGATATATGGGTAAGATCATAGCTGGCTAATATTTTTATTGAACCAAATAAATTTGCAGGAAATCTTATTTAATGGTATGATTATCACGATAAATATTCGTAACAAGTTAAGCTAGTATTAAGCCAATCTAAGATCTACATCATTCTCTCGTGTTGGTTCATCTTTCTTCTCCTCCTTAGCAGGAGCAGCAACGGCAGCTCCTCCACCACCAGCAGTTGCAACAGGCGCACCACCTCCACTGCCACCAGCATTGGCATTCATGATGAAATCAGTAACGTTATATTCAGGATGAAATCAGTGAAGTTACGCTTCTCAGCCATCTTGGTGAATACCATTGGCCAGTATGACTCAATCTCGACGCCAGCGGCTTTTACCAAACTTGCAGTCTTGTCAGATTATTGAAAATAGGATCAAGGAAATAAACATAAGCAAAATATACTTCTTGAACAGAGAACAAAGCGATTCCCTAATCAAAATGGACATATCAAACCAATTAGACTAGATCTAATACTAACATACAAGAACATTCAAGATATTATCCAACCAATGTGTTCTCAGGTTCAGCTTAATTTCTAAAGAATAAAACACAATACCATAACAATCTGTATGATATAAATGATCAACAGAACTAAATGAAAACAAACACAACAAGTATTCCGAACACTAACATAACTAAAACAAACAACTTACAAGACTTATTGTCATAGAATTAAAGATATAACCCTCAAACAGTCAGCTTAGTTCTGATTTCAAGAAAACAAAATTTCAAAGACTAAAATGATCAACAAGACTATATAAAACGAAAAGCTACTAGTTAGCGACGATGGGTTGAACAATCATGCTGGAGACTGAACCACATAGCCAGATGAGAGACAACCATTTGTGAGGGATACTGAGAAGCTGAACGTAAGGAGTGAGGAAAGAGAGTTGTAGGGCCCACCCAAACTGTTAATCAGACACTATAAAGAATGTGGATCAAGAAGTATGTTTAGGGACACTAAAAATCAAGAAGTATGTCTAGGGACATTAATCAGTGGCCATGGAAGAGACGGAGATGATTTTACGGAGTGGAGGCGGCTTATTATGTGCACTAAAAATAAAATAAATACGGATGCATGATAGGGGTATATCGGTCCAGAAAGTTTCGACAATACCTAAGAAATACACAAATGGATATTTTGCAAATTACTTGGTAAGTCTTATGTGTATGGTGCAATTACTCTAAATTAAAATACTCTTCTAAAAGGTGTAGTGGAGAAACCTGCAGCGTTGTATAGGTAGCCACGTACTTTCAAACCCTCAGTTTTGATGATTATGCAAATTATGAGAAGGATGCATTCAAGGAATATACGCTTCCCCATTCTTTTTCTTCCTCGTGTTTTAAAGTGAACCCTACCGTCTAAAACGAAAGAAAAAAAGACAGCTATAAAGAAGAGAAAGCAAAACAAATCATGGTTTAGTCAAGAAGAGCTATCGTTGTCGTCAATGAAATAAAGAAAATTTGCTTCACAAAATTTAAACGTTGCATTCTTATATAATACGGCGTCAGCATCCAATGTAGAACAACAACAAACAATACTAATTGTTAGGATTCGAGCTAGTGCTACTCACCTAACGGCTCCGATCTATAGCTACCAACGAAACAAGCAAGATAAAGAAAGTGACACAGGAGAATTGTTCACCCGGAGTTCACCGCACTCTCTCAAGGTGAAAGAGCCGCTATATCTCTCCGGGGCTGGATTGTACCAGCAACTGCACTATAAAGAGATCTAGCTCAAACCGAGCTCTCGAGATACAACAATGGCGATCTTCTTCTTCCGCCTTTCTCTCTCTCTCTATCTTATCTCTAAGTTTCTCTCTCTATGCTGTTATATCACCTTCAGCTTACAACATAAAGAAACGTATACGAGTATAAATACAACTCGTTATAGTAGCGCAGTTCCACGTGAATCCCACGTGCTTGTACGGTTTAGCTTAACCAATACTTCTGATTGAACCAGGGACTTAACCTGATTAGGAACATCTTTCTTCAACACTCCACCTTGTTCCTTATCAGCTCCACCTTCAACTTCATTCTTGTTACTGACACCGTAACTCTCTTAACTCCAAGCAAACCCGCTTAGCTTCACATCCTGAGAAAACCCTCTCAGCCTTTATAACTTACGCTTCCTCTACTTTCAGACTTCTGTGACCCTTAGCAAATCCAAAGCGCCCTTGAATTTGCCAACCGGTAGCACCTTAGTGAAAATGTCTGCTGGATTGTACTCTGTTGCAATCTTCACTACTTGTACCCAACCATCAGTAATCAACTCTCTAACAAAATGATACTTTGTCTGCACATGCTTCGTTCGTTCATGACATACTGCATTCTTCGCCAGTGCAATTGCACTTTGAGAATCACAGTAAATCTTTATTGCATCTTGGTTGAACCCAAGCTCATTCACAAAACCCTTTAACCAGACTGCTTCTCTTGACGCTTCTGACAGAGCTATGTACTCTGACTCTGTTGATGACAACGCCACAACCTTCTGCAAACTAGACCTCCAGCTCACCGGATTACCTCCAACTGTGAAGACCATCCCCGTTGTAGACCTGCGTTTATCTGCATCCCCTGCATAGTCTGCATCGCAATAACCTCGAACTGCAAACTCTCCTTCTTTTCTGAACACTAACCGAGTCTTCACCGAACCTCTCAGGTATCTGAGCAACCACTTCACTGCCAGCCAATGATCTTTGATGGGGTTGCTCATATACCTGCACACCAGACCCACTGCAAACGCCAAATCTGGACGTGTACATATCATAGAGTACATTAAGCTTCCCACTGCACTTTGATAAGGAACTTTCTTCATAGCTTCAGCTTGATCTCGCAGCTCTAACTCCATAGCTGCTCTTAGCGCAAAATGGGTACCCATAGGAGTACTAACTGCCTTAGCTTGCTCCATCTTGAAATTTTCAAGTACCTTCAGTATATAACCTTCCTGAGACACCGTCAGAATCCCTTTTGTTCGATCTCTATAGATTTCCATACCCAAAATTTTCTTGGCTTCTCCAAGATCCTTCATTTCAAACTCTGAGCTTAGTAACACTTTCAGCTCCTCAATGTGCCTCCGATTCTTAGATGCAATAAGAATGTCATCTACGTACAATAAGAGATACACACAGACCCCGTCCTTCAACTCCTTGAAGTATACACAGCTATCAAACTCACTTCTGACGTAACTGTGCTTCAGCATAAACTGATCAAAACGTTGATTCCACTGTCGCGGTGACTGTTTCAATCCATACAGAGACCGCTTCAGCAAACACACCTTATTCGGATGCTCCTTGTCTTCATAACCCTCAGGTTGCTCCATGTAAATGGTCTCCTCCAGATATCCATGAAGAAACGCCGTCTTGACGTCCATTTGTTGTGATTCCATATCAAAATGGACAACCGCAGATAGGATAATTCGAATCGAGACCAACTTCACTACCGGAGAGAAGATCTCCTGATAATCAATGCCCTCCTTCTGTGAGTACCCTTTGGCCACCAACCTTGCCTTGAACCTAGGACCATCTTCCTTTGTAGCCCCTTCTTTCTTCTTGAATATCCACTTACAGCCTATAGGCTTTTGATTCTTGTTAAGATCCACCAAAACCCAAGTTCGATTCTTCTTTAATGAGGTCATCTCATCATCTGACGCCTCTGCCCACTTGTCACTGTCAGGGCCCTCCATCGCTTCTCTGTAGCTTCCTGGCTCTGCTCTGTCAGTATCATCTCTCATCAAGTATGCGAAGCCTGCAATGTCTTCATCTTCAGGATAGACGTGATAATCCTGGAGCTTTGCTGCTGGCTTCAACGTCCTCCTTGTTCTGTCCCTTGCTAGCTGATAACCTTGATCAGTCTCTGTCGCAGACGGAGTATCCTCAGAAACCATTTCATTCTCCTGATCTTCAGCTTCCTCTGGTGTTACTCGACCACGCTCTTGCACTGCTCCACCTTGGGACACGTTATCTTCTGTTCCTACAAAATCAAAACTCACACGTGTATTAGTAGAATTGACAGGGAAAGAGGTTGTACCTGAATTATCGCTTGACGACTTAGACTCCTTGAACATCTGATCCTCTCTGAAAACTACATTCCGACTGATGACACATCTTTCTTCATCGATAAGCCAGATTCTGAAACCCTTTACCCCTTCCGGATAGCCTGTGAACACCCCTTTCTTTGCCCTTGGATTTAGCTTCCCTTCATCAGAATGTATGTAGACTATACACCCAAATCTCCTAAGTCCTCACAAATCTGGAACTTCTGTAGTCCATCTCTGCTCTGGAATATCAAAATCAATGACTGAAGACGGAGTTCTATTCAGCAAGTAGACTGCTGTTGAGACTGCTTCTGCCCAAAACTTAGGCTCCAGTCCACTCTCACTCAACATGCTGCGTACTTTATTTAGTATTGACCTGTTTAACCATTCTGCTACCCCGTTCTGCTGGGGTGTATAGGTACACGTACGGTGCCTGACAATGCCTTCGTCTCTGCAGAACTGATCAAACCTCAAGTTGCAGAACTCCAAGCCATTGTCTGTGCGCAGCTTCTTTACCTTTCTTTCTACTTGCACTTCTACCATTTTCTTCCACTCGACAAACCGCTGAAATGCTTCATCCTTTGTCTTCAGAAAATAGACCCAAACCTTCCTTGACCAATCATCAGTGAACGAGACGAAATATTGGCAGCTTCCAAGGCTCATGGGAACGTTGGGTGAACCCCATAAGTCTGAGTGGATGTAGTCGAGTCTTTCCTTAGTCAGATGCTGAGCTGGCCCAAAGCTGACCTTGTGCGTCTTACCTTTAACACAGTCTTCACAAAACTTCATCTCCGAGACATGTTCACTTGGTATGCAACCTTTCTTGACTAACATCTCGAGTCCTTTCTTTCCCACGTGACCAAGCCTACTATGCCACAGCTGAGTTTGATCTTTGTCTGAGACAGCAGCTGATAGCTCTCCTAAACTGCTTCCTGATCTTAAAGCAGATCCTCTCAGAAAATACAGAGTATCAGAACCCTTTCTATAACCCCTCATGGTGAGTGTGCAGCCCAACACAATCTTCATAATTCCGTTTGACGCTCTGAACTCGCAGCCCTTATTCTCCAGTGTCCCTAGGGAGATTAGATTTCTTCCAATTCCTGGCATGTATCTCACTTCGTGAAGCAGAAACGTAGTACCGTCTGGATTCTGAAACCTGATCGAGCCTATTCCTTTAACCTCAGTCAGAGAATTGTTAGCCATCCTAACCTTTCCTGCTGCTGTGACCGCCTGTAGTTCCACGAAGAGCTCCTTTCGAGGAGTCATATGAAATGAGCACCCGGTGTCTAAGATCCATTCCTCCGAGTCATCAGCACTCTGTGTAATATTCAACTCTGCAGCTATCAGTCCTACTAAATCGTGAGCATCATCTTTCACCAATGAAGACTCTCCTCTCTCGGATTGGTTTCGATGCTTATTCCTTTCAAGCCACTTGTAGCACTGTTTTTTGTAGTGCCCTTCCTTTCCGCAGATCCAGCAGATCTTCTTTCTCTCAGTTGACTTTGACCTCGATCTGAAACTCTTCTTCCTACCATAACCATTCTGTGAACTTCTGTTATCTGACCTCCCCCTCACAAAGTGTCCTTCTGAGCTGCTTCGAGAACCTATGACTTCTTTCAACTCCTTTTCCTTGGACCTGGCTGAGCTTGCTACCTCATCCACCTTGATGACATCCCGCCCATACTTGAGCGTTTCTTTCAACTGGCATACTTCGAGGGAAGAGAGTTAAGCAGCAGTATAGCCTGTACTTCCTCCGGGACTTCAATACTCAGGTTACTCAAGTCTCCAATGATCTTCAAGAAGTCATCTATGTTGTCATCTACCGAACGAGTCTCCTGCATCTTGAAGCTGTATAGCCTTAACTGTGCGTGCACGCGGTTAGGTAGAGACTTGGGCATATACAATTTCTCTAGCAAGATCCATGTTTCTGCTGCTGTCGTACATCTCTCGATCTTCCTTAAGACGTGATCTCCCACATTTAGGAAGATGATGTTCATCGCCTTCTCGCATCTTTCAGATCTTGCGATCTCAGCCTCGACGATCTTTTTCTTCTTCTCAGAATCTTTCTCATCTTCTTCCGAGTCCTCCTCTTCGACCTTCGTCTTCTCGATGAGAACATCCTTTAACCCGGAGACGCTAAGGAAAGCGTACATCCGTCTTTTCCATAAAGAGAAATCACCATCGCCGTCGAACTTCTCGATCTCCGATTTCGTCCCCGCCATCTCCGATCGATCTTGAAAGAATCACCATTTCCACAGATTCGCTAGTCTCGCGAACCTGGCTCTGATACCACTTCTGTTAGGATTCGAGCTACTGCTACTCACCTAACGGCTCCGATCTATAGCTACCAACGAAACAAGTAAGATAAAGAAAGTGACACAGGAGAATTGTTCACCCGGAGTTCACCGCACTCTCTCAAGGTGAAAGAGCCGCTATATCTCTCCGGGGCTGGATTGTACCAGCAACTGCACTATAAAGAGATCTAGCTCAAACCGAGCTCTCGAGATACAACAATGGCGATCTTCTTCTTCCGCCTTTCTCTCTCTCTCTATCTTATCTCTAAGTTTCTCTCTCTATGCTGTTATATCACCTTCAGCTTACAACATAAAGAAACGTATACGAGTATAAATACAACTCGTTATAGTAGCACAGTTCCACGTGAATCCCACGTGCTTGTACGGTTTAGCTTAACCAATACTTCTGATTGAACCGGGGACTTAACCTGATTAGGAACACCTTTCTTCAACACTAATGATCAGTGATCGACAATAACGATATATCACGTGTCTTTTAGAGGCCAATTAGTTTAGCCCAAAAGATTTAATGGATAAATGGACCAAACACAAAGTCGTGAAAAACACCCCATATAAGGAAGAGGAAGAACGAATTACTTCAAATTCTTGGTTCCTGGGACGCTATTGAAGATTTTGGTAGAACAAGCTTTGTCTATTGAATATTGTCTAGATTGCAGGAGAAACCATCAGGTGAGTCTAGAGATTAATACATGAGGACGAGCTTCGATATGATCTAACCCAGGAAGCAAATAAAATGGGTAGTTGAGATTCCGGTTTAGGTTATTTTCCCCGGGTGTAAATCCGGTTTGGTGACTGGATATACTTAAAAACCGTGAAAAATGGCCACAAATCCAATCTGCTTATATCAACCTTTTCTGGCCGTGGCATTGAGAAAGCAAACGTGCTTCACATGTTATTTAGAAAATAAACCTTTTGATTCGTGTATTTAAACCCAAACTGAAAGAAACAAATTAGAAAACCTTATGCATTATTATAATTTTAATCAAGTCCCGGATATTTAACTTAAACCGGAGATAAAACCAGAGTTTCAGGCGACGGAGACTGAGACAATACAGGCTTCTCCGCTTGAAAACCACAATGCTCACTGAGCATATTCCCTTCCATAGTGGTAAGTCCTAAAGAAGTAAACATAACGAACCAACACTCTTTCACAATCAACCCAATGGCTCCGCAACAATCTTTATCAATTCCAGCAGATACACCCAGTTCAACCATACCGTTACGGCTAATGAAGAACTTGACTATCTTATCAGCGCAAGACTTAAGCTCCAACGCCGCGTTCCAACATTCTATTAGGTTCCCGGCGCCGGAATGATCGGCAGCCACCGTTGTGGTGAGGTAATTTCTTAGAACAGGTGGCTTTACAATAAAACTATTTTATATTTAAATATATTTAAATTTTATAATGTATTTGGAAAATCACTCTAACTTTGAGTAATTTTTTTTCAAAATGGTAAAAATGTATTTAAGTAGAAAGAAACATATATAATGATGAAAAAATTGTGATAAGATACACAAGTAAAATGAGAAGTCATAACTTCTAACGATTTGTATTTTCTCTTGGTATTATTGTTCAGACAATGGTAAATAACATGGTTGGAGACTTGTTTGAAGTCCTATTACAATTGGAGATAGTTGGAAATTATTTCTAAGTCATCAGAATGGATAACTTGCTTGAACTACACATTTTTCAAATTCACAACATAAAAGCTATAAGAACTTATAAAATACAATAATACTTTGTAATTTGTCGTTACTCTTTAGTTACTAGTTTGTGTAACATTTAGCAAAAAGGGTTATCAAAATTTGGTAGCAAAATCCAAATACTCGAATCGATTGCGATGTTGATGAGCCCAAACCATAATGGGCTTTATTAAACCCATTAATTCGAAACTAACTATTAAGTCTAGTTTTAGTATAAGCCCATTACGCGGAAACGGCACTGTAACTTTCAGGCGAGAAAAGAGAGATGACGGAGCTGCCGACGAAAGAGGCGAACTTGCTCAAAGGCCACGAAGGGGCGGTTTTAGCGGCGAGGTTTAACGGGGACGGAAACTACGCTCTCACATGCGGTAAAGATCGAACCATCCGCCTCTGGAACCCGCACCGTGGAATCCTAATCAAGACCTACAAATCCCACGGCCGCGAAGTCCGCGACGTTCATGTTACTTCGTATGAACTTTAACTAAATGCATATTGGATTCTGGTTGTGTGTGTGTGTTTTGTTGTTGCTTGCTTGCAGCTAAGATTGAGTTCATACAACTTATCGTTCTCTTGTTGATTTTAGGTTATAGTGAATTAGTTTGATTTCAATGTATGATGAGTGTGTTTGTGTGTTCATTTATGTTTGAATGATTTTGATGATTTTCTCTTTTTGATGACAGAGACAATGCAAAGTTTTGCTCATGTGGTGGTGATAGACAAGTGTATTACTGGGATGTTTCAACGGGACGCGTCATCCGTAAGTTCCGTGGTCACGACGGCGAGGTACATTTCAGAATCTAGGATTCAAATTTTGATATTCTTCTTATGTTTTTTTGTGGACAATGAATGGTGTTATCAGGTCAATGCGGTCAAGTTCAATGACTCATCAGCTGTAGTTGTATCAGCTGGTTTCGATCGTTCCTTACGTGTTTGGGACTGCAGATCTCACAGTGTTGAGCCAGTTCAGGTTTTTGCTCCTTGGATTACTTTACTAACTAAAACGTAACCAACTTTTGTTTTATTGATGTGTGAGTGTGTTTTTCTCCCAGATCATTGATACGTTTTTGGATACAGTCATGTCAGTTGTTTTAACAAAGACTGAGATTATTGGTGGTAGTGTCGATGGAACTGTTCGAACCTTTGACATACGTATGGGTAGGTATGTACAAAACTCCACAACAAGAAAAAAGAATCTGGCATTGTTTTTTTTTTCTTTTTGGCCAGGAATCAATCAAGTAACTGACTCTGAGTTTCGTTTTTAATTTGGAATCAGGGAGATGTCGGATAATTTAGGACAACCGGTTAATTGTATATCGGTATCAAATGATGGAAACTGCGTTTTAGCTGGTTGCTTGGACTCTACTCTGCGTCTACTTGACAGGTAACGTTCTCCTTTATAAATTTGTAGGTTTAAGTGCAGTTTGTCTTACGAATATCTTTGAAAATACAGAACCACAGGAGAGCTACTCCAAGTCTATAAAGGTCATATATCTAAGGTTAGTCAGAAAAAGTAACCGTATATTATCAATGGCTGCTTGATTGTGTGTATCTTAGTTACAACATTAAGAGTATCATGACTAATGATGACTGAATTTTTTCGTGTGTAACAGTCATTTAAAACCGATTGTTGCCTCACTAACTCGGACGCACATGTGATTGGAGGATCGGAGGATGGAATGGTTTACTTTTGGGATTTGGTAGATGCAAAAGTTGTATCCAAATTTCGAGCTCATGATTTAGTGGTAAACTATATCACACACTCTTTTTTTCCTTTGTTTTTAACTTTCTGAGTATAGTGATGATAGTAATTTCGATTGTTATTCGATTGTTTTGCAGGTGACAAGCGTGAGTTACCACCCCAAGGAAGATTGTATGTTGACTTCCTCGGTCGATGGTACAGTTCGTGTCTGGAAAAAATGAAGAAAAAACGATGCTAAGCGGATTCTGTTTGTTTCATGTTGTTTCTCTGTTTCATTATTTTTTTATTTTTAATTTATCTTTTTATCGGATTGCAATAGCCGGTTCGTGAAGTGAAAATATTTGCTGATTTTAGTTGTTTGCGATAAAAATGTCTTTTCGGCTTTAATGATTCCGAAAGTTTAAGGAAAGGCCCTTAAGAAAAGGGTGGATAAACCAATGAAAGCCCATTGAAAAAAATGGAGCGGTAAAAACTAGGATTTAAAAAATGTGTGGCTGCTGGGATTCGGGCCCAGGTCTCCACGGCCACAACGTGGAATTCTCACCACTAAACTACAGCCACTGTGTTGCTAACTCTCGTAAGTACATAATTATAACTTCAAAGAAATAACTTGTTAAGTATTTTGATTTCCCATTAGGTTGAACTTGGAATCAAGTAAAATGGCCTACTGCTAAAAGGCAATCCTACCCTAGGCCTACTTTTGTTTTAATCTCCCAAATTAGAAAATCATGATTCTATTCTTCTTCCAGTTTTTCTCACGTTGAAAAAGACAAACGAAACTTGAAGTACTGGTTTTTGCTTTAAAAACTTATCCTACAGAGAATCACATAGCTGGAAAATATGGGGTATTAGTGAAGAAGAACATGGCAATGACATACTACGTCCAATCACTTGCATGTGTTATTTCACATTATTTATTTATTTCATCTCTTATCGCCGCCCCGTAAATTTATTTTATAATTCAAAGAGACAGTTTCAACTTCATAGCTAAATTAACATATATAATACTTTCCTTGAACTACCAGCATTATAATATTTTTAAAACGTTATAATAAGTTGTTCTACTCTTAATTTGTTTTCTAACGTTTGTAGTCATTTGTCGGTTTTTACCTTTAAAGTATAAAATAAGTCAAATTTTATCACCCGAAAGGCCGAAACAATCATATCTAGTATTCTTTGGTTGTGTCGGAAGTCAAAAAGAAAGAAAAGAGTTGGTTCGAATCTGATCAGGCGACGTACGCTTACGGATTCAGTAGCTTGGCGACTATGACTCGATAACTATACTCGCAGATTTAAAACTGGCCATGAGCTGTCTAAAGACTTTAATCGCAAAGACCTTATGTGACCGCTGCCCGTGAAATTCTCAAACTCTGCCCGAAATCTGAGAGAGGAGTTAGAGTTCCTTTAGTTCGGACCAGTTAAGATATTTTTTTTGTCGGTTGTCTAAAGTATATAACAGAGCAATTTCACAGCTGTCCGATTTTGTTTTATTCTTCTTCGCTTTTCTTTCTAATTTCGTCTATTTCTTTGGGCTTAATTGTATAGAATATGACTTCCCAAATTTATTACCACCACAACTAGTGTTTTTTTACAGGGTAAAAACCTAAAGCAATTGAGTCCCTGGCAAAAATAAAGAAAAAAACAGAGGGGACAGTTTTGAAACAGAGCACTACAACATTCAGCAAATACAAAACGTAACTTAGAAAGGATTTTATCTAATCCAAGAAGCCATGAGGCAGTGATATCGTTTTCTATGTCGTCTACCATCGATGATGTTGAGAACCTCCCTATCAATGATCTTGAAAAGTGCTCCACTAGAAACAGACTGATTGTTATGAAGGTCATTATTTATTTGTCTCCAAAGATGGTAGATGGTGGCTTGGACAACAACTAGACGGAGCAAATAATTGGTTGAGTTATAGTTTTAAATTTTTTAATGTAAAATTTTGACTATATAACTTTTTGGTGTAAATATATCAGTTATACCTGTATAATTTGTTTACAACATATAAAATTATTACTTTAAATAGGGTTTTATTGTCATTTTTTAATTTTTTTTTCTGTAACTTTGGAAATTAATTCCAAGCATGATTGGTATTTACCGCCAGTCATACCTTTAATAAAATTATTACTATTGATTATTGCAATAATTTACTTAACTAAAATTTCAATATTCATGTGCCAAACTGTGTATTTTTCTTAGTATGCTATATACGTATTCAGAGTATCGATTTGATTTTTCCAAATAAATATATCATTTCTGTTCTACGTGCTGTGTTTTTTTTTTTTTGCAGTTCTTGGAAGTTTTGTATTATTTCTGCATTCTTCTAACTTTCTCAGAGTAAAAAAAAAGGTATTTAGGAGAATGATTTTTATCAATCTTTCTGGACCCTCCACCGACAGGAGAATTATCGTTCAACACGTGGCACTAATAATTATTTATATATTATTGTCGTTTGTTATAAAATGAACTAGATTTAAAAGAGTAGAGTTGTTTTTAAAATTAAATATTTTTCTTAATGAAATTCTATATAACATAGTGCTTGGACTTATTTGTTCGGAACTGGAAACCGAACCGTACTAAACTGGAAACCGAACCGTACTAAACTGAAACACTCGAAACCAAAATTGAACTAAATCTCATAATAACTGAGTATATCATATATTTCTAGAATAAAAACGATTGAAACCGAAACTATAACAAAATAGGTCCTGAATTTTTAAAATAAAAATTATGTAGTTACAAATATTAATATATTTAATATTTAAATAACCATATTCTAAAATACTAAATGTAAACCGAATTATCCTAATATTTTTTATTAAAAATATTATATATTATCTGAATTATCAGATATTTTTATTTACACAACCCGTATTACCTGAAATTTAAACTTAAAACCTCAAATTATCTGATATTTTTATCTATAAATATTTAATTACCTGAAAAAACATAATTGAACCGGAACTGAATTGGACCTAAATTTTTTTTTTTGCATATTAGTTGGTTCTCAACTTTGCTACTGAACCGAAACAAAAAACTGAAATAACTCAACTGAAACCAAAAAGAACTTTGTAAATACCTAAATAGTTCCTAAATTTCTAGAGCTGAACCGAATGATGAAGACTAATAGTGCATCTACATTTAAATGGTGCGAAGAAGACTTTTGTGTTTACAAATTATTTAACTCTTGTGGTTTATAGACAAATTAAAATATAAACAATCTTTTATATCTGGTATGAACCCGTAGCCGCATCGGTAAACCCGGTGACTGTGTATAATCCGGACATGCTTATGTCTTTCATGTAGCATTTTATCATAGATTTTGTGAATTCATATATTCCATAAAATTCAGATTTAATAAAAAATATTAATTAAACATTCAATAAAACCTAAGAACCAACCATTAACCCCTTAACTGACATCGATTGACCCGGAAAAACTCCAGAAAAATCTTATAATATTTTTTTTTAAAAAAAATTGATCAAACTTCTTGTAACTTTATAATAGTACAGATAACTGAATAAACTATTTGATTTATCGTATAGAGTAAATGCACTGTATTTATATTATGCATTTTATAATGATCAATACTATTACATTTCTAAAGTAAATAATTTATTTATTTTGTTTAAAGGCATACAATGAGTTTAGATCTATTTATAAAATTAAATTTATGATTGTTGGAATAAGCTTTTATAAAGGCTCATAGATGCAATAAATTAAATTAATGGTTTTAAGCCGGAAGACAAAATTGCCATTAATTAGAATTAAATTTTCTTTGTAAATTTAGAAGTATTTTTGGAAAAGTTACATTGTCATCAAAGACAAAAAAATAGTATAGATGAAACATGTATTAGCATATAGGTTTTGGTTTGTATTTAGAATATGCTAAATGTTTTGTATTGGAAATATGCTAAAATAAAAAAAAAACTAAATTATGGAAAATATTTATAGAGAATACATACATAGATTTAAATTATACGCGAAAATAATGAGATTCAAATAAGTATATGAAACAAGGTATAAAATATAGGGTATAGGATATAGGGTATAGTGTATATGATTTAGGGTTTTGGTTTGTATAGAAAATATGCTTAATATTTGAAGAACATATATTTTGAGAGTTCATAAAAAGATTCAAGAAATACATGAATAACATATCACTTAATAAATATAATGAATATCTTTAAGTTTGTACTACGAAGGTATATATCAAAATGAAAAAAGATGGTTGTATTATGTTTGGTTATCTCCTTAGGGTAAAAAAAGTTGTATACATTGAATATTAATACGTTGGTTATGACCATTTCCTTGCATTATGGCCTTTTCTCTATATTTAGTGAATAATACTAAAAATATCTACGTAGAATATTTTTAAGTTTGTTATGATATATCTTCTCGTAACATTAAAGAAAATTATTAAATTTTTTTAACACTGATTTATTATGATCTTATAATTATGATATGAGAAAGATTACATAGACGATTCGACAACCGACAATGTTACCTGTCTTATAAAAACTTACGTCTAACTGCATCACCTGAGCCGTCCTATGAAGATCTATGTTTGGCCAGATTTACTTGCACCATGTTAAAGATCTCTTGCAAGTCTTTCTTCTGTAATCTGCATAATTGTTTAATAAATCGCTTTCTCCGAGACTTGAAACCTGAATTTTCAGTAATCTGCAATAAATTGCATAGTATGAGATTCGAACTCCAGACCTGGGTGTAGAAGCTTTAAACCTTAACTAGAAGGTTATGATGCTTCCACAAAAAAAATTATTAGTTGTATGGACTATTACTTTCGCTTAAATATACGCTGAATTATGTGGTCTTTGTTTAACTAATAACATGTGATATTAGAGCGGTCGAACAGGGCTCGAGTCTAAAAGTAAAAAAAATATTAAAAAAATTCAAAATAAATATATAAATTTAGTTTAAAATTTCAAAATTTTAATGTACTTTAATTTATAGTTTATAATTAGAAAATAAACCTCAAATATATATAGATAAAACTATTAACTTTTAAAATTATTTTATTATTTTGTTAAATATATAATTTTTTTTTTAAACAGGATCTTGATATAATTTGAGACGGCCCTAGAGGTTAAACATAGAAAATTTAATATTGTAAAAAAAAAACTACTTACTGCGCACGATCTCGCAGTAATGATCACACTTCTACTTGAAAATGAAATGAGTCAAAAGTCACCACTGCGTCACGCAATACGTGTCTAGAATAATCATATCGTTTTAATTAAAATTTATGTATGCATAAAGAAAATTGCCCTTTACGTGCTTCGACCAATACACATAATTACCAATTTACCATTCGAGTTCCCGTTTAGGGAAACAGCTTACCTTTGTTTAGAAAAATATCCCGAAATAACAGTGTACGACACCTTTCTATATGTAAATATCCACGCCGTAATGTCTTCGCTATAATGTAATTCGTAATTTTGTATGAGTACTGATTAATTTGAAAATCATATATTAGAAGTCTAGAATGTTAGTTTTCTTCAAAACCTTGTGTTTAATTAGTAAATCTGAGATGGTATTTCATATAAACACGTAATTAAAAGGGCATGATTATTATAATGCTTAATGGACACTCTGGATATATACACAACTAAAATTAGACTAAATGTAATATGCCTATATATTAGCTAAATATTACAATACTAAAATATTGCAATATTACAATGTAAATATTATTATTATTATATGTATGTTCATTTGCTAATTATTAAGTATATAATTTTATTCAACCTTACCTATGCGTTTCAATTGCGCAGTATTAAAGTGAGAGAACAAATAAGTTTATTTTTTTGTTCAACTGTAAGTATTATATAAATGAAAAAGATTTTAAAGGTAATATTTTAGGTCTGAACCATTTTGGCAAAAAAAAAAAAAAAAGAGATAGATCACTGAGAATTAAAACCTACAGGAAAACCTATGCAGCCACATTACCATGTGAGCGTTGAAGGGTTTTTTTAGTCTCCTTGATGGGATGATGTTTAGATCAGCTCTCTTTCAATACCATAGAAGACAATTGCAGCTGAGATTGACGTATGAATGTGTATGAGGTTGTTCTTTTGCTTCCACAGGTGGAAGATGACCATATGAACTGCTAGCTTCCTCAAGAGTGTTTAAACAAACAAACCTCACAAATAGAAAATTTATAGGGAAAATAATTAGAACATGAAAGCAAGAATCATGTGAACGACAAACAAACCCCACAAAATTGTGTTATTATCTCACTCGTTAACTGACTATGTTATTCGTCGTTCAACAAATGGATCGAAGCAAAATGTAGGCGAAGCCGAGAAAACAAAACTAAACGTAGGCTTGATTAAGCGTTATGTGATTTCGATTTTAATAACTTTTGCCATTGTGTTTCTGTTGCAATATTCTAAATTATATGGTTTGCCAATTCCAATGGATTTATATAATTAGGTTCAAAACATCGAAAGTACGTTCCTGAAACTTGATGATCCAAACAAATTAACAACCCGTTTTTGGTTTTCTTATTAATATGATATTTTACCTTTTGCAATTTTTAAATAAGAAATGTGGGTTTATGTATTGATTAGGATATCTTTGTTCATTAACAAAACCAAATCCATGTGTTTTTAACACAGGCGCCATGTCTAATTAACCAATACTCCTTATATCACAACAAGAATGATGTATTATTTTTAGTGCACAACAAGAATGATGTATATATTAGGCACAAAGTGTCCCACATTGGTAGTTGGAATGTATCATAAGTAATATATAAGATATATAAGTCAATTCATTTATAACCACTTGATTTTATGTTGAAAACTCATCTAGCTTAATATGGTATTAGAGCTCGATTCACGCAGTCCAACCAAATCCACATTGATTAGTCCAAAGTTGGTTCATCGATCATTGTCCAAACATTCCAAGACTGACGCTCAAAAACTTTCATTCCGAAGGAACATATTAGATACAAAAATATATCATATTGGTAGTTGGAAGAGATCCTAACAAATATATAAAATAAATAGATCAATTCATTTATCACTAATTAATTTTAAGTCGAAAATTCATCTAGCTTAACAATATATTACGAAAAGGAAAAATATTGTTACCTTTTGTCAAAACTTAAATTTATTTTGTTTGTCTTTTTCGACATCCGGTTCGCTCATATTCTTTTAGCATTTTCTTCTCAAAACTAATCATTCATCCATATAATTCAAGGGATTCAAGCAAGTTCATTTTTAACTACATATATCATGATTCAGGGTTTAGATACAAAACAAGTTAATTGAGAAAATAGTTATGCGAGGGAACTATTACCGAATTAAGTCAAATAACAAGTTATACAATATGTATCAACAAATATAATAGTAAAAATTTATAGTATTCTTACAAGTAGTTTGCATTTCAATATGTATTAGAAACCACATGCTCTATTGTTGAATTTATTATGGAATATAATAAATTATTGAGTAGCTGTGATACGATCGAATCATGCTGAAGTACAGCAAATATGTTAATCGGTTTGACTTAAGTTTCTAATGACGAAATGTTTTAACGTATTTAAAGTGTGATTGGTTATTTTAGACTAAATAAGAAAAAAATAAATAAGTGGGGAAAAAAGAAAAATAAAAGTAGGAAATAGAAGAAAGTGGAATAAATATATCTAAATAAATAGTAACCGGAAGAAATACATAAATAATGTTTTTTACTTGATTGGTTAATTTAGAATAACGAGGAGTAAACAATTTGTTCACCTTAATATTTTACTCTAAAGGTACTTCTCAGTCATAATATTGTTGCTATATTCAGATTCCTGGTAAAAGCAAGTAAATTTGTACAATAACAATAATAATAAAAAATGATATATAAGGGCACCGACAGTTTGTATGAGATCATGTGGCACGAAGGCTTGGAGAAGACATTACACAGTATTCAAACAATCATGAAAACGACATTTGATGTGTAGTAACCTAATAAAGTTCCTCTTTCTACATTATATAATACTTTATTATTATAGATATTTATGTTTATTGTGCAACATTATAATAATATATAGTTTTTATAATCTTTATTTCTCCCGGCTATCAACAAGTCAATAAATACTGAATTCCTAAAAGCCAAATATTGCCTTCTAGATATGTTATATAAACCACGAACTATTTGTCGGCAAATGTATACATATATAGACATAATTCATGGGCATATATTTCTGGTATGATACGATAGTGTCAATAATTTCACATTTTCTCTGGGAGAAAAAGTGAAAATAAATTATCAATATGGCGACTGGGGCTGAGATTTATAGTAAACAAGTAAATAACTAAATACTATAAACCATAACAAGTTACTATTAGCAGGACGAAATAACAAACAAAAATAAATTACCAAACAAATCTTTGGAAGGACGAAGATAAAAGTGAAAGCAATGCAGTCAAACAAATAATAAAGTAAAAAAACATGAAACGGCCCGTGCACAAAACGGTAGTTACATAAGAGCATCCACAATGGTGATAACCATTGTGAAGTCCTTAGAAATAAATTATTATTTTTTTTTAAATAGTTAAGGACTCTTATGAAAAATGTGTATATAATGGTGAATCCGAAGTTGGAATACTTAGGAATAAAAAATATAATTTTTTTTTTGTTTAGTGAAATATACTTTTTTTATATTGAATGATTAAATAGAATAACTTAACATAAAATACTAGAAATAAACTTAAAAAATAATAATTAAACATATAAATATAACAATTAAAAATAAAAACAATAATTAAACATAAAGATAGAAAAATTCCTAAATAAAAACATGATTAAATATAAAGATTACACATAAGAGTTTATAAGATGATTGAATATTAAAATCCAACATGATCATGAATGACCACCTAATGAAGACTCACTACTCGTTCTGCTCAAGTATTTGCTCAGTATTTCAGAGCACTCTTTTCTTTCCGGACATACACACATCAATGGAGTAGTTTTCCCATCTCCAACCACATTGAACGCAAATAAGTCTCCTATCTCGCATCTGTTATCGAGACAGGACTTTCTCCAGCCTCTTGTGATGTAATACTTGCCGCCTGATTCGCTAAATCGTAAACTCACATTCCATGAATTTCCCTCTTTGTTCACCAGTATCGTCTCTTTGCATTGTTTGTGCAAAGCAGTAGAACTCGTAGCTCCCACAGGAAGATACTGCAAATAAATAATGTAAAGACACATAATAGATTAAACTATTTATTTTACTAACTAAATTGACTCACAAGTTTGTCTTCTTTTAGATTAGAAGCAGTGATCTCAGCCAAAAAACAGTAGTCAAATGAAAAAAAAGACATTGTCCCGGTTCGTCTTGATATAAAAGAAACAATTTCCCACAAAACAATTTAATAGTAATTTTTATTTTATTAATTGCATGAAAAAAGATACAATGATAAATATAAAGAAATCAAGAAACACTAATTAAACATAAAGATACATTAATTAAACATTAAGATACAAAAATTAAACATAATCAAGGAATTTTAAAAAAATACAATAATTAAACATAAAGATAGTACGATTTTTAATCTTCGTCACCAAATTTGTTCCAAATATGCTCGACTAAATCATTTTTTCAGATGGTCATGTATTCTCCTATCTCGAACATCATTCCGACTGGGAAAAATATTATTGAGAATTGTAGGAATCTCGGTTTCCACCTGTGAACTTCTCATGACGTCACCTTCTTCAAATTCAGATATATCATACCGAATGTATCCATCCCGTTCATCCCGAATGTATCCATCCCGTTCATCGACTAAATCATTTTTCAGATGGTCATGTATTCTCCTATCTCGAACATCATTCCGACTGGGAAAAATATTATTGAGAATTGTAGGAATCTCGGTTTCCACCTGTGAACTTTTCATGACGTCACCTTCTTCAAATTCAGATATATCATACCGAATGTATCCATCCCGTTCATCTTCGACTATCATGTTGTGTAGTATGATACACGCTCTCATAATCTTCCCTATCTTTGCTTTGTCCAACGTAAGAGCCGGGTTTCTCACAATCGCAAATCGCGCTTGTAATACTCCAAAAGCCCGCTCCACATCTTTTCGGGTTGCTTCTTGATGTTTAGCAAATAACTCTTGTTTTGGTGATTGAGGGAGTGAGATGGATTGGATAAAGGTTGACCATTTTGGATATATACCGTCTGTGAGGTAGTACGCCAACTTATACATGTGTCCGTTGACCATGTACTTTACCCGCGGAGCTCGACCTTCTAAAATGTCATCAAAAAGAGGAGATCGATCGAGGACATTAATATCGTTTAAGGTACCTGGAGGTCCAAAAAATGCGTGCCAGATCCAAAGATCTTGGGAAGCTACAGCCTCTAAGACAATTGTCGGTTTTCCTGATCCACGGGCGTACTGTCCTTTCCAAGCGGTCGGACAATTTTTCCACTCCCAATGCATACAGTCAATGCTCCCGATCATCCCAGGAAACCCTCGTTTCTCTCCAATGTCGAGTAGTCGTTGAAGATCATCCGGTGTGGGTAGTCGTAGATACTCGTCTCCGAATAACTGTATAATTCCGTCAGTGAAATTATGTAAACACAAAAGTGCTGAGGTCTCAGCTAGTCGGAGATATTCATCAACCGTGTCAGCCCTAGTACCATAAGCAAGCAGTCGAATAGCCGCCGTACATTTTTGTAGCGGAGAATGACCTAACCTCCCGGTTGCATCTGGTCTTTGTTGAAAGAATACAAAGTTCTCCTGGAGGGCAAGGACAATACGCATGAATAAACCCTTATTCATGCGGAAACGTCGTCTGAATTGTGCCGAGTATGTCGCATTCTCTCTGAAGTAGTCATTAACTAAACGGGTGTGTCCCCCTTCACGGTCTCGTTCAATATAACCCCGTGTGTTTTGCATATTCGGTTGGGCCTCCACTATGTCATTATATGCATCCTCGACGATTTCATCGAGAACCTCGTCCAATCTTTCATCGATTTCATCGGATGATGATGATGATGACATTTTAGGTTTCCCTCCTTTTAAAAATAAAATATTAAGTTTAGTCTTTTATATCATTTATTTTGACTTTAATAACTTATTGGTATTATAGCATAAAATCCCAATTTCTAATCATCTTATTTCCCATTTTCCAATCATCTTATTTCCATTTTTTTATTTTGGTTATAGATGTTCAAATTTTAAACATATATGGTATTATTTCACAAAATCCCAATTTCTAATCATTTTATTTCTCATTTTCAAATCATCTTATTTCCAATTTTTTTTGGTTATAGATGTTAAAATTTTAAACATATATGGTATTATTTCATAAAATCTCATTTCTAATCATCTTAAATTCCATTAAGCCATGTTTTTGCTAACCTTGTGATATGTTTGGTCTTTTGCTAACCTTGTGATATGTTTCTCCGTCTTGATGTCACAGAGAATAGAGAAGTCTTGCCTTCCTTGAAACATTAAGCCATGTTTTTACTCAAGTCGCTTAATTCAAACAAGTTCATGAGCTAAACTCTTAAATTTCAGTGAGTTCAACACAACATCAATGAGTTAAACGTAAGAACAAAAGGACACAAAGCATTTAAGGCCAATAAAAAGTTCATTACCTAAACATAAGTGGTTCTTGTAGTAGGATCCGAATACAAGTTTAGTCGTGGCTAAATATTACAACCTTTCCGAGAAACACAAGTTTTGAACAACATGAATCAAGTTTAGGGGCTAAAGGAAAACACCTCTCCGAGATAGAAAGTTAAAGACTACATTGCGTTCTACTTATAATACATTAGGTGAGGGACAACAACCCGTGACTTCTACCCGTGACTCCAACCCGTGACTTCCTTCACATGCCTACTTAGATAAACCTGACACATCAAATAAGACAAAGGTTAGTAAAGTTAAAATGCATTATAGTTTCATTTTTAGACATTACCTCTAACCAACATTAATACATCAAAGCATTTCAGACATTAGTTTCATTTTTAGATTTGTTTCCATCTCAGTTAAAGGCTCCTTCTTCGCGAGTAAACGATCTAGAATCTTAGCTCTAGACACTTTTTCTTTGACTTCTAAAACCCCCTGAAGCTTCCCCAGCTCCTCCTCTCTACCACTTTTCTTCTTCTTGATACCAGCTTTGGCAGCCTTAACCCCGGGAGGTCGACCTTCTGGTTCACCGACTTCCTCTTCTTCTCTATCAACATCAATCACTTGTTTACGCTTTTCCTTTCCACCCTCCTTCGGCCCGTAGACAGAGCACCACTTTTGGTCATGCCTCAGCTCCCTCCAGCAGTGATCCATGGTGAACTTGGACTCGGTAGTTTTGAAGAAAATTTCCAACGCCGCCTTCATCACATCATCGTCATTTTGGCCACTTCTCTGCTCCCTCAAAGCCGCATCATAGCATCATGTAAACTTGGATACATCTGTGTTGATCCTCCCCCACCTCTTCTTGCAGGAACCTAGCTCTCTCGGTACAGTCCCAACCAGCTGCGGACTTGCATTGTAGTAATCTACAATCCGCCTCCAGAAAGAACCAGCTTTCTGCTCATTGCTGATGATAGGATCCTTACTGGTGTTAAGCCAAGCACCAATAAGGATCTTATCCTCCATCGGAGACCACTTCCTCCTGAGACCAGACTCACCACCAGACTCGACAACAGGCTCGACTACAGGAGGGACAACAGACTCCCTAGGACCTTGGCTACCGAACCATAAAGGTTCGGGTGAATCAAAGTCCACCGGAGTCTGAGTTTGACTAAACAGTAGATTCATATAAGGTGTATTATTTTCCATTTGAAATATCGGTATATGTCATTCTAATAGCAACAGAGAGACTTAAGTAGACGAGTTTAAACATTGAGCTAAACTAGTTGCATTTAAAGCCAATAAAAACGAGCAGTTAGTAAGGTAGAAGGCGTAAAATATTTAAAACAATCAATTAAAAGTAACACCCATTTGCAAAGTACTAAAACATTTAAAACAATCATATCAGAGGCGGTAGGAAGGTAGAAACGAAACAAATTGCATTTATGCGCAAGCACAATCAATACTAACAGTAATATTTTAAAGCAATGAACTTGCATTCATTACTAAAGCAAATCAATACTAAAGCATTTCAATACAAAGCATTTCATATAAAAGAGAGTAGGAATCGTACCTTAATTATACAGACACTCTTGAGCTTTACTAGTTGATCTAGTTTACTTCTTGGAAGCTCTTCCTGCATAAACATTAAATCAAACAGTCAAAAGTTTTAAAAAAATGTCATGAAGAAACAAGCAAATAGCACAAGAGAAATACTTACCACTCAGGTACATAGCAGCCAAACCTATGAATAATATTGCGGACACCATTACACAAACTGCCAATGCAAACACATTTGTATTCTCTGATTTCTTCTTCACCTCACACACCGTCTTCTGTAGCTTAAGCAGCTTCTGGTCACACTCAAAAGCTTGATCCTTGAGTTGTCTGACATGTCTCTGAACCTCACTGAGCTCCTCCGTTAAAGCCACATCCCACCATTTTCATATGTGGCAGCCCCCATCATCGACATTGGGGCACAAGAAGTATCTTCGGTATGGATCCTTAGGTGTGTAAGAGCATTTCACAACAGGTTGAGCACCACAGTAGCAAGCCGTAGGGATTCCATCATCAGCCTCTGGTTGAGGTGCGAACTGATCCGGCTCTGCATTGCAGTAGGGACTCTCAGCTTCATCCGCGTACATCTTAGCTTCAGCTTCAATAAGGGAGCTCATGTCTATAGAGTTTGATGATGAAGAAGGCTGAGAATAGCTGTAATCTTGTCCCATTTGGTTAACCTGAGACAAATGATTAACGAACAGAGTTAAATACAACAATAACTTTTGGAATTTAAAACAACATAGTTAGAGCAACGAAATCAAAAAAAGCTCAAGGATCTTGTGGAATTTAAAATATTACGAACCCAATGAAAGCGAACACATATCAAACCTAAAAGGTTGAGAAACCCTTGAGAAAAAAGAGAAAATCCTCTTCCGTTGAAAACATATTTCATTTCGAAACCGTTTAAGAAATAAGATACAAATCCGCTTCAGATTGAAACCGAAATCTTCTCAAAACCCTTTATACAAACCCCCATACTGGATCTAAATCCCAAATCGATTTAACCCCAAATTTTTTTTAAACCCTAATTTGAATCGAAACCCAAATCGATTCAAACCCATCCCCGAAACACTAAAATGAGACGAATCTACATGAAAACTAAGCTAAAAATATTAAAAATACAGGTTTACGCTTCGATTTATCTTCGTGAAGACGATCGATTTCAAACGCCAAATATCGCCTTTCCTCGAGCTCTCCTTTTTTTTTTGGTCTCCGTCGAGAATGACCATTTTTTTTAACCAAACCCAAAATCAAACCGACCCCGTCCCACTCAGGAGTTGACACGTTGCTAAGGATCAATCTCTTAAAAGCCTTGGCCACGGACCAATCCTTACGTGGATTAACCTAAGTAATATTATTATATTCGGTTTTACCTAAGTTTTCGTGCTAAGGATTCGTCGTGTACTCCCGTTGTGCATGGTCTAATAATCTCTAAACATGGAGTATGTTTATCACTTATCAGCATTAACACGCATAATTAGAACCAAGAAATAAAAAGAAAAGAGCTAGAAAATAGGATCTTGGACACGATGCGTACAGAGTGTTTTATGTCTGGGTCAGTAAATAAATGGGTGCCACCTAGCTATATATCTGTTTCTCAACATTTTTAAGTCTCTTTACAAATAAGAGCAATTTATTACATAATAGAAGACAATAACAACAATGACGTTGATTTTATTTTTTTAAAATTCAGATGAAATTTCACCATAAATTATTATCTTGCACATGCTGCTGTGAATAAAGTGACTCTACACAGACAACTAATTAAAATAAAAAATTATATCACAATAATAATATAATTGGCTAGAATAATGGAGGTTAAATGCACATAACCAGATTTAATTGTAGAAAGAAAAAAGACAAAAGTACAAAAATGTATAGTTGGGGTCTTGTTAACACAAGAAGAGCAACAAGTGGAATGGAGGACAGAGAGAGCACACATGTCTAATGGGTCCCCCACAACAATATAATAATCTCACCATTTAACTAATCACTCTCTCTCTCTATCACTAATTTTCTTCTTTGTTACGCGTTTGTAAAGATTTTGGGCCTGCCCCTTTATCATCTTCCGCCTCTCTCTCATTGACTCTCTCTCTCTTTCTCTGTCTGTCTGGAATCATCCTATATTTCTGTGAATGTGCACTTTCGGAGAAGAAGAGGAGAGAGGAAACAAATAAAAAGGGCTGTGGCTTGCAGCTAAATCAATTACCATCACCATTCACCACACACACACACCTATTCCCTTTCTAATTTCCTTCCATTATTTTGTTATCTTTTTTAGATATTTTTATTTCTTCTTTTAATCTGGTCGGACTCCGGAGACAAGTAACCTCTGTTACATACAGATCTGAGAAACCGATTATCACCTCCTTTCAACCGATCTGTGAGAAGAATCCATCCAGAGATCGCAGCGACAGTGTAACCCGACGAAATGAATACCGGTGGTCGGTTAGTCGCCGGTTCACACAACAGGAACGAGTTTGTTCTGATTAATGCCGACGAGAGTGCCCGAGTAAGAACAGATCTCTCCTTTACTTTGGATCTGGGTTTCTCTGTTTCTGTGCTTAAAAGTCTTTTCCTTTTTTCTCTCTTCTGGATCTGTGTTTCACCTTTACAAATTTCAATTTAGTTTTAGGGTTCCTTCTGCACATTGAATGTGTCGGTGGGAAGTACCGACACAAAGTGCAATCATGAATCTGAGATCCAATCTATGTTTCTTTTGATTTGATTGGTGCAGATAAGATCAGTGCAGGAGCTGAGTGGGCAGACGTGTAAAATCTGCAGAGACGAGATCGAATTGACCGTCGATGGAGAGCCTTTCGTGGCGTGTAACGAGTGTGCATTCCCTGTTTGCAGACCTTGCTATGAGTATGAGAGGCGTGAAGGCAATCAAGCTTGTCCTCAGTGCAAAACCCGTTACAAACGGATCAAAGGTTTTTTTTTTTTGACTTATCTTGAATTATATGCTTTTAGAGAGTTTACTGATTTGTTGTTGTTGTTGTTTTGATAGGAAGTCCAAGGGTTGAAAATGATGAAGAGGAAGATGACATTGATGATTTAGACAATGAGTTTGAGTACGAGAACGGTGGGGTTGGTTTTGATCAGGTCTCTGAAGGCATGTCTGTCTCTCGTCGCCACTCCGGTTTCCCACAGTCTGATTTGGATTCAGCTCCTCCTGGCTCTCAGATTCCGTTGCTGACTTATGGCGACGAGGTAATTAGTCTCCTTCATTGCTCACACATCTTCATTAACTTCATCTACTGGCTCTCTCACATTTTGGCTTTTTGTTAATCACAGGACATTGAGATTTCTTCTGACAGACATGCTCTCATCGTTCCTCCTTCAATTGGTGGTCATAGCAATAAAAGTCATCCAGCTTCCCTCTCTGACCCAACCATTGCTGGTACTTTACTTAATGAGTAAAAAAATGTGTGTGTCTATGGTTTTCATTTGCTTTGTGTAATTGCAGCACATCCAAGACCTATGGTACCTCAGAAAGATCTTGCAGTTTACGGTTACGGAAGTGTGGCTTGGAAAGATCGTATGGAGGACTGGAAAAAGAAGCAGAATGAGAAACTCCAAGTGGTTAGGCATGAAGGAGATCCTGATTTTGAAGATGGTGATGATATCCCAATGTAAAGACACAACACACACAACTCTTTTCCTTTTATGTCTCTGTGATATTTATGAAAGCATTTTTGTTGTTGTATTTTATAGGATGGATGAGGGAAGGCAGCCATTGTCTAGGAAGATACCAATCAAATCAAGCAAGATAAATCCATACCGGATGTTAATCGTTCTACGTCTTGTGATTCTTGGTCTCTTCTTTCACTACCGTATTCTTCACCCTGTCAAGGATGCTTACGCACTCTGGCTTATCTCCGTCATCTGTGAGATATGGTTTGCTGTTTCATGGGTTCTTGATCAGTTCCCTAAGTGGTACCCTATCGAGCGAGAAACATACTTGGACAGACTTTCACTAAGGTAACTTGAATCACTTGGAAAACATTAAGACTTTTTTTTGGGAATTATATAATTTTCAACCTTGTTTTCTGTTTTGCAGATATGAGAAAGAAGGCAAACCATCAGAGCTTTCAGCTGTGGATGTATTTGTCAGTACAGTGGATCCTTTGAAAGAGCCTCCGCTTATTACAGCGAACACTGTCTTGTCTATTCTTGCGGTTGACTATCCAGTTGATAGGGTTGCTTGTTATGTGTCTGATGATGGTGCTGCCATGCTTACTTTCGAAGCTCTCTCAGAGACTGCTGAGTTCGCGAGGAAATGGGTTCCTTTCTGTAAGAAGTACTGTATCGAGCCGCGTGCTCCTGAATGGTACTTCTGCCATAAGATGGACTACTTGAAGAATAAAGTCCATCCCGCTTTTGTCAGGGAACGCCGAGCCATGAAGGTTACTTACTTCTTTTCTTAGTATCAGTCTTTTGTTATATTAGAGGATAATGATGGCTTTGGATATTGATTTGGAAGATTGTGTGTGTTTTGACAGAGAGATTATGAAGAATTCAAAGTAAAGATCAATGCTTTAGTAGCGACGGCACAGAAAGTGCCTGAGGAAGGTTGGACTATGCAAGATGGTACACCTTGGCCTGGTAATAGTGTAAGAGATCATCCCGGCATGATTCAGGTCAGTTTCATTTCATCATATGCTGCTTTTAATAGATGATGTTTTAAAACATAGTTTAAGAAAATATTTAGTTCCTTACATTTTCTGAAAAAAACATCATTAACTAACTATTCAGCTAACTACAGTTTGACCAAGAGTAAAATAGACTGCTAATATCATTGGTTATATAACATATATTGCTAATAAATTTTACATTGAAAATTGAAAACATAATCTAATTTGGAACTAAGAAAATTCTCTAAAACATCTAGTATTTAAAAACAGAGGGAGTATGTAATATGCTTCATATGTTAACTTTATTGGTTTTCTCTTGTAATAGGTTTTCCTTGGAAGTGATGGTGTTCGTGATGTGGAAAACAACGAGTTGCCTCGGTTGGTTTATGTCTCTCGTGAGAAGAGACCTGGATTTGATCATCATAAGAAGGCTGGAGCTATGAATTCACTGGTAAATATCAGCTTTTAAAACCTTCTCTTTGTAAATTCATTTCAACTGGTTATTGACTCTTTTGACGCATCTACAGATACGTGTCTCGGGGGTTCTATCAAACGCTCCGTATCTTCTGAACGTCGACTGTGATCACTACATCAACAATAGCAAAGCTCTTAGAGAAGCAATGTGTTTCATGATGGATCCTCAGTCCGGAAAGAAAATCTGTTACGTTCAGTTCCCTCAAAGATTCGATGGGATTGATAGGCACGATCGATACTCAAATCGCAATGTTGTCTTCTTTGATGTAAGTAGTGCATACATCCACCAGTCTTCTTGAACATTCATGTTACATTTTTTCCAACTAATAATTAAATCTTTGTGGTTTACAGATCAATATGAAGGGTTTGGATGGGTTACAAGGGCCTATATACGTTGGGACAGGTTGTGTTTTCAGGAGGCAAGCGCTTTACGGGTTTGATGCACCAAAGAAGAAGAAGGCTCCGCGTAAGACATGCAACTGCTGGCCAAAATGGTGTTTCATGTGCTGTGGTTCAAGGAAGAACCGTCAAGCAAAGAAGGTGGCTGCGGATAAGAAGAAGAAGAATAGGGAAGCGTCTAAGCAGATCCACGCTCTAGAGAATATTGAAGAGGGTAGCGTCACTAAAGGTACATTGCAATTCCATGTGTGTATAATAACTTCGTTCTTTGGTGTCAGAAACGTTTGCTAAAAAAATGCTTTTTTTTTTAGGCTCTAATGTAGAACAATCAACGGAGGCGATGCAGCTGAAGTTGGAGAAGAAGTTTGGTCAGTCTCCTGTGTTTGTTGCGTCTGCTCGTATGCAGAACGGTGGGATGGCTAGAAACGCAAGCCCTGCTTGTCTGCTTAAAGAAGCTATCCAAGTCATTAGTTGCGGATATGAGGATAAAACTGAATGGGGAAAAGAGGTACCAACTGCTTACTTTCTTTACGTTTCTACATATTTTCTTTTAGGTGTGCTCAGTTTATATAAACTTGGTACCATGTTAGAACCATATCTATATTTGTTTGGTTCGGTTTATATACTTTTGGTTTATTCAGTTTTATACCAAGCTGTATCCATATACTGCGGTTTTCAAAAAATAAATTCATTCGGTATATATACTATTAAATATAAACCACTTACTCTATTTCCTTGAGGATTTACGGGATTGAAGATTCCTATTTTCTTGTGTGTGCAATAGATTCTTGATTTTGATGATAACCCTTTTGTACAAAAAAAACACAGATTGGGTGGATCTACGGTTCTGTTACTGAAGATATTCTTACGGGTTTCAAGATGCATTCTCATGGTTGGAGGTCTGTGTACTGTACACCTAAGCTACCTGCTTTCAAAGGATCAGCTCCAATCAATCTTTCAGACCGTCTTCATCAAGTTCTTAGATGGGCACTTGGTTCCGTTGAGATCTTCTTGAGTAGGCATTGTCCTATTTGGTATGGTTATGGAGGTGGTTTGAAATGGCTTGAGAGGTTGTCCTACATTAACTCCGTGGTTTACCCGTGGACCTCTCTTCCTCTCATCGTTTACTGTTCTCTCCCTGCCATCTGTCTTCTCACAGGAAAATTCATCGTTCCTGAGGTATAAAACATTCATCTTCAGCTCTCACTTCTCAGATTATGAATCTTTATTACATGATTCTGAATTGGTTCTTTGTTTTTGCAGATAAGCAACTATGCAAGTATCCTCTTCATGGCGCTCTTCTCGTCCATTGCCATAACGGGTATCCTCGAGATGCAATGGGGCAAAGTTGGGATCGATGACTGGTGGAGAAACGAACAGTTTTGGGTCATAGGAGGTGTCTCTGCGCATCTCTTTGCTCTCTTCCAAGGTCTTCTCAAGGTTCTTGCTGGTGTGGACACTAACTTCACGGTCACGTCAAAGGCAGCTGATGACGGCGAGTTCTCAGACCTTTACCTCTTCAAATGGACTTCACTTCTCATCCCTCCAACGACTCTTCTCATCATAAACATGATTGGAATCGTAGTTGGAATCTCTGACGCTATAAGCAATGGATATGACTCATGGGGACCGCTTTTCGGAAGATTGTTCTTTGCACTTTGGGTGGTGATTCATCTTTACCCTTTCCTTAAAGGTTTGCTTGGGAAACAAGATAGGATGCCGACCATTATTATCGTCTGGTCCATCCTCATTGCTTCTATCCTTACACTTCTTTGGGTTAGAGTTAATCCGTTTGTGGCGAAAGGTGGTCCTGTTCTTGAGATCTGCGGTTTGGACTGCTTGTGATTGGATCGGTTGGTGAAAAAGGTTTGGTTCCCACGGTTCAAGAGATGGTTATATACCTCTCTCAAGACTCCTTCACTGTGTTCATTAGATGTTGAAAAGGAAAAAAAAGGTCTACTTTTTGCAAGAATGTGTTGTAGATATAGATGAAGAAGAAGAAAGAAGGTTGTTGTCTATTTGTTTTGTTCTTTGGTTGTGAGATAAAAAGATTTGTTTTCAAATTATTCTTTAATTGAATGTTCTTTTGAATATTACATAAGAGGTGTTTCAGTCTGTAATCTTTTTACGTAAAGAACTATTTATTTTCATTTAAAGAAAATAACAAAGTGTGTTCCTCTGTTATCTATTGAAAAATGAATTTCGTAATGCTGTTCTTGTCTTATTGTTCAATCTCCTGCAAAGCTGTTCTTGTGTTTTGTGCTATGCTTATGATGATGATGACACAAGATCATATTTGCTCGGGTATTTGGGCTGTAGTGGCCCATTGAAGTATCATATTAGCCCAATACGGCCTCTATCGACATATGGCTTTTGTGCGTGTGTTCGCTATGGTTAACAAGTGCGATTGTGCTTTTATTTCTGCGAGGTGCAAAACTGAGAATTAGTTAAGTTAGTTGCATATGAAAAGAACAATTTTTCCAGAGATATTATATAAAAACGTGATTTGTTCTGTCACATCTCAACAAAAATGCTCGTGTGTATGTATGTCTAGTGTGTGTCACGTCTACTGTTACTTAGGGTGCTGAAATTAAAATGTGCGTTGTACTTATACGTAAGTGACACGGAAACATATAAGGATTTCATGATTGTTACTCTCAGATACTACTATTCGTGATTTGATTTTCAATTTGACTGTAGACTCGTGTTTGAATAAAATAAAATAAAAATAGTGGTTGACTTGTAGTGTTGAGTGTATTGACTTTTTCTTATTTTTGGCAAAATCAGAATTTGAACCGTTTTATTGGATCTTACGCTTGAGGGATAATTTTGCCTCATACTGCAAATTTTTTATTAACATTTTTTTAGGGTTTATTTGTATACTAACCATTAAAAAAGGGAAACTGATGTTCTAGAGAAAATGAAGAGAGAGATAGGAAGAGAGAATTAGAGAGAGAGTATGTTTTTGGTTATTTACAAATTTGAGTTTTTTTTGAGTTATAGGAGCAAATTTCCCTTATTTTTATTAATTCGCATAATTGTGTCTTTTATGAGATTTGAACCTAAATCTGCTGATAGAGAAGTATTTAGTTCAATGTAGGATTTATGGGTCCATGGCGAGATGCAAATAAGAGATGACAGCAACTTCTTTCAATATACTTAATCTTTTAAAATTTGGGAGGCATTTATTTGTCGAACACGATATACTTAAAGGTCTTTAATGTAATGAATCTCTTAGTAGTACCCATGAAAAACATTGGAATCTTTAGAGCTATAAGCTCAAAATAAGATAATATACAAACTTAAGGAGGGAAACACAGAAGTCCAAAGAAAAAAATACAATGGCTTCGATTTCGATTGGTAACCATCATTTAATGGCGGAATCACGGAAAATATAGTTAAGTTGCAAAAAAAATTAATAAACCGCGAAAAAATTAAAATTTGCGAAAAGATGGAATACATATTAAATTGATCATATATGGTATTCAATTTGTTGTAATAATAAACAAATATCAATAATTAAACTAGTTATTGCAAAATGTGAAAATAACTAAAATTTATTTAAAAATATTTTAATTATTATTATAAATGTTTAACTTATCTTTCAATACATTTTAATAATATATTGACCTGTAATATTATACAAATTATATTATAATTTTATTTACGATATAACTATTTATCATTAAAAAATTTATTGCTATGTATTTTAAAATTTAAGTTAGTATTAGCATATAATTTATTAATATGAAAGTATTGATTTTGTAAATTTTCCGTTATAATCTATTAAAACTCACTTTTTGATTTAATGGAATCTCTTTTAGTATTTTTGTTAGCAGACACGTTTCATTCCACAATATTTTGTTGATTGGTAAAATACTTGCGGAATCGAAACAAAATCTAAAAACAAAAGACCAAATGAAACACAAGTTTTATTTAACAAAGTAAAAACGTTCGTTCATAAGATATGTTTTTATGCTGAAAGTTTTATCACAGGAACATCTAACTAAAGCCTTTTTCCATTAAAGAAAGAAAAAAAAAAGAAAAAAAAATTTAAGTAGCACTCACAGTTTTTAATTTTGTTATTCTTTCTTTTGGCATTGACAAGTAATCTAAAACCTCGATTCCAGTTTAGTCAGATAGTAGGTTAAGTTTCCGTTGCTGTAAAGAATTAGGTAGATGACCACTTGTCCAGAATATCTACAGAAAATAATCATTTTCAAAAATCTTGGGCTTTCTTTAAGAAATGTAGTCGTCTAGATTAACATGTATTTGACATATAACTGTTACATACTTTGACCGCTATCATGATTAATAATAATCTATAGTTATAACGGACACACGAAAAGTTCGATTCAACAGAATCCACTAAAATATGACTGAATAGAAGGTTGAATACTTATAAGTCGTCTTATTTTCTACCTTAATTTCATTTTTTATATTAATAACAAATTTGATTAATCAAACTATAGCAAAGTTTACCAATGTCACCGTATCTTTTATTTTATTTTTAAACTAAAGTTGCCAAAAACATTATGCACATAATTAATATTACAGTTAACTAGATTAAACCATCTTCAACCTCATCCATATTTTACTTTAAAATAGAATTTAGAAGTCTTCACTCCGTAATGGAGTAAACATGGATTTACTTTATAAATATAATAATCATTTGCTTTTTTGTCATTACTCTAGTTTTTATTTCAAAATAGAATAAGGTTGAAGCAAATTCATTATAGAGTTATTCTATTATAAAATTACTTTATTTTAGAAAAAATAGAATTTTATATCGGAGACGTTGTTATCTACCATTGAATACCAGAATATTTTGGAAAATTTACTGATGTCTGGTCATTAAAAATTCAAGAGATTATTTTTTTCCAAGAGATTATAAATTGATTTATCTAATATGGCAAATTATCAAATACTTGTTTAAATTTTACGTAAAACTATATTTATGAGTATGCAATAAACTTTATTTGAACGACACAAAAAAAAAAGCTGAGGCTCATATATGTATAGAATGCGATATCTAATCCCATAGGCCATAGTATACTTTAATTTTCAGTGGTTCTTTGAAAGCATGATGATAAGTATGAACCATTGCATGTAGTTACAGGTCATTAAATGACTTTATCAAGTTTTAATTTTGTTATATGAACATTAGAGAATTGTTTACATGTTTAATGAGAACCCAGAACTTGAATTCTGCTTCATTCATATATCAATAAATATAAAACACCGTGCTGGATAGTGGATACAATGTTTCAACATCAATATTATTAAAACAGAATCACTCTTATTATTTGCCCCTACTATTACCTGCATTATTATTTTTTTGCCATTAGACTTACCTTTAAATATACTAACTGCCGTGCTTTACATATAACTAACCATTTAATAATGTTGATATTTTGTAACTTCCCTTTTTATTCCAGTATTCTCGCATCCACTTCTCTTTTATACATATACTCCTTTTATTTTCATAGCAACCGTACTAAATGAGAGGACCCCCATTCTCTTACCAACACTAATCAATCAATGAAATATTATTTTGAAATAATATTTCATTTATTTTTGTTATCATCAATGTAACATAAACATGACTTATTGATATAAGTGTGGTCCAACTATTTTAATATAGTTATTAAATTTTTTTATTAATTATTTAATAAAAATATTATACAAAAATATTATACAAAAATACAAATATGACTAAAAATTCAAATATAAAAATAAATTTCTAAAAAAGTATAAAACAAAAAAATACCCGCCCTAAAAAGGGCGGGTCAGAATCTAGTAACTTTTTAATAGTATATCGAAAGATGTAACAAACACGACATAAGCATAACTTATAGTAGCTTTCTTTTGGTAAAGCCCATTTATAGTACCTAGTAACTTTAAATAACACAATAGAATCAGAATTTGAGTCTCAGAATTTGAGTGTCGACAACATTTTTTCATATCATATTTATATTTTATTTATATCTATTTCATTCTGTTGTTCAAAAAAAAACTGTATCTATTTAATTTACTATTCCGTTTCATATGAAATATCACTGTAAAATAAATATCTCATTACAAAATAAATATCTTTTATGATTTTAGTGCAGTTTTCACTATTATTTTTTTCAAATCAGTAATTTATCTCTCTTTTAAAAAACTTCTAATTAAATAAAATAAATATTATATTAATCTACTAATAATAGCAATCCTAATTAATTTCAAAGGTTGTGAATTCCACTTATGTTGAAAAGTTGTATCCTTTCTAAAAAATGTCAAAAAGTTTACTTTTCACGATTTTTTAATTTGTGTAAAAGACTTTTTAATAACATTTAATTTAAAAGAGAGAGTAAAACATAACACTGGAAGAAAAAGTTTTCAGGTGCAGAAAAAATAAAAAAAAAGTTTTCTATGCTGTTTCTCATTAAAGATGATTGCGACATTGCGTCACCACGTGCTACAACTAATTAAGCGGGTTATTAAAGCTGTACTAAGAAGAGCATGATTATCCGATAAACCCATTTAGGATTCTTAATTTTTCTTTTTATCTGATTAAAAAGTTAAAAAGTAAACCAATCGCAAATCGTCATGTGTCAGTAATGTTTGCGAACAGTGCAAAGAACTCACTTAAATAGATTCTTATTTGACCACTTTTATAATCGATTTTTAGTATTTTTGTGGAGCTCATCCACTAAGAACCCCACTTATGCACTGCATTAAAGATGGCCTAATATACTCCGATAATTTTCAATTAGTTAAGATATAGTACTGTATTACTCCGTAATTACATAGTTTTATATCACTATTTCCAATGTTTCATCGTACATAAACATATCAAGTTGCGATGCCAAATTGTCAATTGTTGATGATATTTATATACAAGTGGCAACAGTTCCAACTTTATCTTTTATTAAACTCAAATTAAACATAAGTACCATTTATCTAGTTGGCAAAAGGAAAGAATATGCTAGCTAAAATAACTATTGTAATTCCTTTTTCATACGAATATTTTCTCTCGTCTCCTAAAAACATGAAGATAATAATTTCCCCACGTAGTATATACGACTACGGTGTTTTTTGTACATACATTCTGGTTTTTTAAAAGAATATCATAATCATTTAAGTGCACACTTGTAATATCAGTTTTAGCTACCTGAGTTTGATACGATTTCTACTTATTTATTTTATAGAAAGACACAAGTTGCTTATCGTTTTTTTTTAAAGAAGACATATTAACGTACACGCCTGAACTTAATTAAGCTGATCATGCCTTTTCTCTGCTTTGGCCGCGTTAAAATAGTTTTAAAATTGCAAGTTGAATGGATATTCTTATAATAGTCCTTTTTAATCACCGTGTTAATGGAAATTTAATTAGGGATTAGCCGATAAGGTTAGGCGATAGGCGCACACACACATGTGAGAAAAATAATTATTTAATAATCGTAGTTTCCGTACTTGGATCGATCTCAATTTTGGATGCCTTAGTTAGACTCTTATCTCTAATTTATTTTATTTTAATAATCCTGTTTTAGAACGAATACTTTAATGCAATCGGTATCAAACTCGGAATATTTGTTTCTAAAGAATTGAGTCAATTGACAGGTGAAAGTTATCCGATATCACCATGCAATGTTTCTTTTTAACATCTTAAGAAACTAAATGTCCTATATTAATAAGAAGGGACATTAACATCAGGCAAATAAAAATGTGACATCATTAACCATCGAGTTTTAACAATTTCTTTTGTATCCCAGATTCTGCAATAGTTTTTTCACTTTTTTCATGACGATTTTAAAAAATATGTGACTGCTTAATTCACCAAGTAGAAACTAAGTGCGTAATTAACCAAATGCTCACGTGTAAAAATGTAAAAATACCGACTACGTCAACTTGTGAGCACACTTGCTTAGATTTTGAAAATAAAACAAACGAATTCGAGATAGTCCTCAAGTTACCCCCACTATAAAAAAACGCAGGTTAATATAATATTAATATCAATAGTTAATCACCTGTTCAGACTAATTAAGTTGAACCTACGAGTAATCGCTGAACCATCTTGGTCAAAATCTGTATCGAGACAAGAATATGTTATATAGTTCCGTTTCAAATGTCATTGCATTTTATCTCTTTTACACTTTGCTTTTGTTGCATGTTTTATTTTCGGACCGAGAAATAAGAAACAAAGTATCTTTTACAAAAAAAAAGAAATAAGAAACAAAGTATAATTATTATCATCTCGTACATAGACATTTAGTTTTACTTGTCATTTTTATCCAACAGTTTTTAAATTTCAGTCTTAGATATCCATATAAGTTGACAACGAATAAAATATCCAATACCTTTTTTATTGAAAAAAAAAGAAAATATTTTAGAAACATTTAGACTGGAGCAAGAAAAATCGAAAACGAAGAATATTTCCTGGGTTAAACGGTCAAAATAATTAAACAAAAACGAACACGAGCTTTGGAACAAGTGGGCCGTATGTAAGGCCCATAAAAGTCACGTGCGCTGGCCTTTCATCACCGACACCGTCCAAACGGAACCTTTGACGTCCGCAATAACCAACACCGCACTCGTGTGAGGCACGCGCTTTTTGCACGGCACGGCTCTTATCTGAGTTATCTCAGGGCATCTCCAACCCCACTCTATTTTTCACTCTAAAATAGAGTTTAGAGTAAAAATGCTCCAATAGTACTCTATTTTCCACTCTATAATAGAGTAAAAAATGGGTTTACTCTATATATAGAGTAAATTGTTTTTTGTTTGTTCATCACTCTATTTTTCACTCTAAAATAGAGTACCCTTGGAATATATCACAACTCTATTATAGAGTCACTCTATTTTAGAGTAAAAAATAGAGTGAACCATTGGAGATGGTCTCAACTTCACCTTCAAGCTCACCGTTCAGGCAAATATCTTATTCTAAAAAAATAGTTCATTTAATGATTCACCTATTTTTCAGCAATTCCTTTTTTCCATTACCATGGTAATCATATAAAATCACCGAACCATAGAGAGTAATTAATAATGGTGTCTGAATGTCTACATATTGTTTAACAGTGTTTATATGTTTTGGTTTTACTTGGCAACTTGTCTGACCTTTTTCTTAATTCCTTTTAGTTTATTAAGCTCGTTTAAAGAATATGACAGTTAAATAGTTCACTTGCATGTCGATGAAACTAGATACCACCCACAACACAAGTTGCAAAAGTTTCAGATACATTAATACCAAATTTCTTTCTGTTAGTATAATTCAACTTTATAATATACGAGTTATCTTACTCTATTTTACTATGTTTATATAAAAGTGCGTGTTTTCTATTCACACGGAAAGAGAACTCTTTCTTTTTGGCGGCGCGGAATAAAAAAAGTTTACGCAAGCAAAAATATCTGTATATCTATGAAGCTTAAACCTCGTTCTCTGTCTGACAAAGAAACATCTCGTAAAATCTCTGTATTTCTTTCTCGCTGCCTCTCTGTTTTTTTTTCGTCTCTATCTACAGAGCTTTCTTTCCCTCTAAGTAAAGAAAACAATACATTTTTAAATTTCTAGGTTTATAAGATTTAAGTAGTTCAGAGGAGATTAGAGTTAAGAGGTTTTCTTTATGTGTACCATAAAAGTGGCAAATCAAGAAGGAAACGTTGGTAAGAAAGCGGAGCCTACCACTCGAGAAGATGATCATGGGACGTTATCAGACATCGATCAATGGCTTTACTTATTCGCGGCCGAAGACGACCACCTCCACCGTGATAACGCTTTCACGCCTCCCTACTCGTCGTCTTCTCTTATGACGAGCTATAACAGAGAGATGGAGATGTCTGCAATCGTCTCTGCTTTGACACATGTAGTCGCTGGAAATGTTCCTACTCATCAATACGGTGACGGTAGCGGTGGAGGTGGCGGTGGAAAAGGGAATTCGAATTCCTCTTCCTCCTCCGGACAAAAAAGGAGGAGAGAGGTGGAGGAAGATGGCGGTGGGGGGAAAGCAGTCGAGGCAGCTAATACTTTGACGGTTGATCAATATTTCTCCAGCGGCAGTTCTACTTCTAAAGGTAATTCATCTCGCTGATTTTAAAAAAAAAATCATATCATCCATAACACACGCGTGCACTAATGAATTAGTACTGAATTATTTTCGACACGAAGACAAACTACTATGCTAAAAATGATGGTAGTGTAGATTTTTGTGCTTATAAATCTTTCTATTGTGTAAATACATATAAAAAGAATGGTCGACTTAAAACATAGACTAACGTTTTCCTTAATTTTGTTAAATTTTCATACTCAAATATTTTCGACCTGAATACAAACTACTATGCTAAAAATGATGGTAGTATAGATTTTTGTGCTTACAAATCTTTCTATTGTGTAAATACATATAAAAAGAATGGTCGATTTAAAACATAGACTAACGTTTTCCTTAATTTTGTTAAATTTTCAAATTAATTGTGAGAGATTCTGAATTTGGAAGGTCGTTTATGATAAGTATTTTACATATATAGATATGTGATGTAGTATAAAATTATATGCATCAAGTGTATGGTCACGTCACATTTTTCTAAGTTAGAAATATAAATAGTGTTTTTTTTTAAAGTGCTCTTTTTTGTTTTTTTCCATAAGAAGTTGCCCTAACACACTATACAAAAACAACATCAATAATACTTAATATGTTTATAAAGTTATAAGTAATGAGTTGTTTTCACAAGACTATTGAAAATCTCAATTCGAAATTTCTTGTATTGAAAAACCAATGCATGCATATAAATATTTTCTTCCGAATGTTAAGGTGTCAATGTTTTTGAACTACAAAAAAAAAAAAAAAAAGAGAGAGAAAAATAGCTGGTGATTAAGGATGTACTATATAAAGTAACAAATGTGTTACAATTGAAAATATAAAAAGTGTACTTGATTATCCGGACATATAAAGAGTTGTAATAAAAAAAGGCATGATATTAATTAACAAAAAAAAGATGATATGCCAAAAGAATCCATATCCTTCCATTTGCCTCAAGAGTCGTTTTCCACTTGCTTCTTTCTACTACTTGTTCATTGCTCTCTGTCCATTTGGCCTCATCGCTTTCTCATAATCACTTAACACTCTTTTTGAAGGGCTTTCTCTTTCTTATAGTCCTTTTTAAATAGAGTTAATTAACGAGTCAGGACAAAAGAGTGAAATTTTATATGTCTATTTTTGTTTGTTTGTTTGCAGTGAGAGAAGCTTCGAGCAACATGTCAGGTGGTTCAGGTCCAACATATGAATACACTACTACAGAAAATGGTACTACCGAAACGTCATCGTCTAGTGGGGACCAACCTCGAAGAAGATACAGGGGCGTGAGACAAAGACCATGGGGAAAATGGGCGGCAGAGATTCGAGATCCGTTCAAAGCGGCTAGAGTTTGGCTCGGTACGTTCGACAATGCTGAGTCAGCTGCAAGAGCTTACGACGAAGCTGCTCTTCGTTTTAGAGGCAACAAAGCCAAACTCAACTTCCCTGAAAACGTAAAACTCGTTAGACCCGCTGCAACACAATCTGTGCCACAAACCGCTGTTCAGAGACCAACTCAGTTAAGGAACTCGAGTTCTACAAGTACCCTTTTGCCCATAAGACCTGCTTCAGAGCAAATAGTTCATTCTCAGCCGTTGATGCAACCGTACAACATGAGTTACTCGGAGATGACTCGTCAACAACAACAGTTTCAACATCATCATCAACAACAATCGATGGATTTATATGATCAATTGTCATTTTCGTTGCCTTTTGGTCACACTGGAGACTCAACAATGCTATCCACATCATCATCGTCATCTCATTCTCGTCCTCTGTTTTCTCCAGCAGCAGTTCAACAACCGCCGGAATCAGCTAGTGAAACCGGTTATTTCAAGGAGTTAAAATGGTCAACAGACAAGACAAACAATAATAACTATAGTAATAGTCCATCCTCCTAATGGAATTGCTTCATTTCTTATTTTTCTTTTTACTATAAATAAGTTAGCGTTTAGGTTTTTATGGCTTGCTTGCTTTATTTTGTTTTTATGGCTTTCTTATTTGCATGTTTGTTTTCAATATTTTATCATATTTTTGGATAATATTAAGTTGTAAAAAATGAAAAATATAATAGTGAGAAAACAACTAAAAGACAAGGAGTTTTGTTTACTCTTTAAAGGTTTCCTTAAAGATCACATACAAGAGCTAATATATGTGAGCCAAAACAAAGACAAAAAAAAAACTCAAATGAAGAATTTTGGGACAGTGACAACAACCTGAGAGATTATTTCTACTGGTGTTTGTGGCTTTCTCAAGCTCTTAGTGCAACTTTATAAACCATAGTTTATTTGTGGATTTGGTGACAACTCTTCTCAACAAGATCTAAAAGCTTCTCCAACTTCGTTTCTCAAGTTCTTTGCTGTATTTACCCATCTGGAAGCAGATTATTCCTGATGGCGTGTCGATTCTTGCTATCAAGGCTTTGGACACAACCGTCTCAGATAGATGCTTCTCTGCTTCCTGAGATAAAAACGAATCAATAAGCAGAGCTTAACGTATAACTGGTTATAATTACATTGTTGTTTGGACTTATATATTTACCTCAATGGTCAGAAGGACGCAAACAAAGAGATACGAGAAAATAGGCTTCACCAGCTTTGTCACCTAAAGAGCCTCCTCCAATCATGTTTTTCCTCTTTCTCTTTCTCAAACTCGACCTTGTAATTGTTCCATAGAGACGTCCAGTGGATCACCTCCATTGTCACAATCTGTTTTAGAAGCATCCTGCAACAGAGATATAGTTATCTAATACAGGGAAGAAGTAAAGAAACACAAAGCTTATAACAAGACAAAGACAAAGACTTGAAATCAGGAATTTCTGATAAGTTTCTTGTCTTCCAAGCAAGGTTGCATTAAGCAGGCTCGATTGCATCGGATCATGTGGTGCCAAGACCAAGAACCAGCAGATCATCCTCAGAACCTATGATGAGATGATGATCAGGAGAAAAGTTAATTCCAGCTGATTATAGAATATAAACTAACCGAAATCCACTAGATTTCATTAGCAACAGAGATAGTGTTCCTTCCAAGTAATCGAAAGTAGAGATTCAAGAGGGCAATTCCTCGTTCAGGCGACGTTTTCCGCTAGCCTCGCCTTGCCTCGCCTGCTTCTCTCTTCGTTTTGAAGACGATCTATCGAGTTGTCCTCTCTTTGAAATTTACACCCACATTCGAAACGGAGGGAAAGTTGAAAATAAGATCTTCGAAATCCGAGAGTGAGAGAGAGATTCAAGAGGGAAGGTGATCGTCGAAAAGCTAAGACTCTTGGGCCGATGGTACGTTTTCTTTAATGGGCCGTAACATTTTTAATATGCCCTTAAAATGAGGAGGCTTAAAAAGGCCCATTATTACTCTAGCCTCGACAACCCCCAATAGCAAGAATATGAGACCGTTAAAAGTTCCAATTATTTTCTTCAAAACTCAACGGTGAAAACTTAGGCCTTTTATGGTACAGTGTGTAAGGTTAAGGTGGGCAGGAACGATGTTTGGATTTTTGGAGTTATTCGTGATCCAATTCTTTTCGTCCAAATAATCAACTATCTGAACCAATTCGATTTGTAGCCATCCAAATATTTGGTGTCCCGGATATCTGGAAAATTTTAGATTTTTGTCTAGACATCTGATTCGATCTGTAAAAATAAATAAATCCAAAATAATATAAAATAATAATATTTTATTAAAAATAAAAAGTTATTTACTTTTTAAAATTCAATAACTAATATAATAAATTTAGTAAATAAAAATATTGTAAACATAAAAATTGCAATATTTATATAACATATATATATATAAATTTTAATATATGCATATAATGGATCGGATCGGTTGGATATCTCTTCTTAATAATATTAGTATTTGTGATTTGTTTTCTTTCTTATGAATATTGCATATTAATATTTGCTTTGCTTTGGCGTAGAATTGTAGATATTCAATTTTTTTTGGTTCGAATCGAAGTAAAATTTACGGATATTTTGCCAGGCTATCATGCCTATCGTTTAGGCCTATTGTTTTTGGTTGTATTGGGCTTTGTCTTGGTTTTGGGCTTCGCCCTTTATAGAATACTTGTTAACAAAAAGAAGGGTTGACGACCTGTTTCCACACCATAACTATGACATAGTAACAGATCCACACAAACTTTGGACCTCATCCCAATTAGACACAATTTAACTTTAGCAACCTATTTCCCTCCAATCGTAAAGATCGAAACTCGTTTGCACACAGAGTTTGAAAGACGAACTGATACCTACTAATGTCGGTTTAAAGTAGGTTTAATATTCAACAATTTAAAAATTAAACCAATGACGAACCAAATAAACCTAGAGTGACCCGATTACGACCCGATTAGAGATGTAAACCGGATTAACCCATTCAATAACCCAAAATTAAAATTCCAAGCTATAAATTCCAAAATCAGAAATTTGTCTCTCTCCCGACAAAAGATCGACGACGACGAAGAGTGAAGGACGACGTGCTCTGCTCAGTCAGGTAATTTCGAAACCTCTCTCTCCCTCTCTATCTATTTCTCTCTCTCTCTCTCCTCTTCTCTCTCTCTCTCTCTTCTCTCTCTCTCTCTCTCTTTTTTTTTCTCTCTCTCTCTCTCTCTCTTTTTTTTTCTCTCTCTCTCTCTCTCTCTCTCTCTCTCTCTCTCTCTCTCTCTCTCTCTCTCTCTCTCTCTCTCTCTCTCTCTCTCTCTCTCTCTCTTCTCTCTCTCTCTCTCTCTCTCGTTGTTGATTATGTATGTCTCTGTTTGGACTTTTTTTTCCAGAAATCGCCATGGATGATTCATGGACCGAGGTTAATGTTGAATGGAATGAGCTTCCTGAATTTGACCCAGGTACTACGGATTCTCCAGATGTTGACTCAGACGGTGAAGATCGAAGAGAGCATAATGACTACAACATTGAGAAAGAAGCCTTCAACTTTGTAGATGAACCGTCAGTGAAGCACAACTTGTATCCAGAGACAGATAGTGATGAGGATGAAGAGGGGAAAGAAATTCAAAGGACTATCTACAGGCGCAATAATATTAAGAGAGGCAGTGTAGATTTGTATGTAGGGCAAGTTTTCATCAATGGAATTGCGTTTAAGGAAGCAGTGCTCGACTATGCTCTGAAAACGGGTCGGAACATCAAGCAGAATCGATATGATAAGACAAAGATTGCGTTTGTGTGTGAAGGTAAAGGTTGCTCTTGGAAAATTTACTGCGCAACCTCAGCAAAATCTCCCAACAAATGGCAGGTTAAGATATTGAAGAAGGAGCATAGTTGTGTTCCTACGGATACTTGTGAGATGCTCAAAATTCCTGCAGTAGCTCGATTGTTTGTTGACAAGATTAGAGAGGAACCTGAGTATTTCATGCCGATGAAGATTGAAGAGCTCATTATGGAGAAATGGAAGCTCAATGTAACTAGGCCGCAATGTCATCACGCCAGGAACAAAGCTGTCAGATGGATTGAGAGAGAGTATGATGAGCAGTTTGGAAGATTGCGTGATTACTGCAGTGAGATAAAAGAATCGAATCAGAATTCTTCTGTTGAGCTTGACTGCGTGCGTAATGATGAAGTGTTTGATGCCTTTAATAGATTTTATGTCTGCTTTGACGTTCTTCGAAGAAACTAGAAAGAAACCTGTAGGCCTCTAATTGGAGTAGATGGCTATTTTTTGAAGTCTAAGATGAAGGGACAGTTGCTGGTGGCTTTGGGTCGGGATGCTGATAACGCTATTTATCCAATCGCATGGGCTGTGGTAGGTGTTGAAAACAAGGATAACTGGTTGTGGTTTGTGAGGAAGATCAAGGTTGATCTTGGATTAAATGAAGGAGACAGATACATCATGGTTTCTGATCGTCAAAAGGGATTGATTGCGGCTGTGAAGATAGCACTACCACTTATTGAGCATATGATGTGTGTGAGACACATCTATGGTAACTTGAAAAAAAAATATGGGAAGAAACCTGATATGAAGCTAAAGATTTGAAACCTTGCTTGGAGCTACAATGAGGCTGATTACAGAGCAAACCTTTTGGAAATATTAAAGTATGATCAAGACGTTTATGATGACGTGATGAAGTCAAAGCCAGAGAAGTGGTGCAGGGCCTTCTACAAGCTCGGACCCTTTTGTGAGGATGTGGAGAACAACTCAACTGAATCATTCAACACCTCAATAGGTAAAGCTCGAGACAAGCCTTTTTTACCGATGTTAGAGACAATTGCTCGACTGGCAATGGTTCGTATAGCAAAAAGGGATGTGATTGCCAATAGCCATGAAGGTCTTTGCACACCGTATGTGACTGAGATGCTGGAGAGTTTGCGGGAAGATGCCTCGGCATGCACTGTTCGACCATCCACAAACATGATGTATGCTTCGACTCTTAATGGATGTTCATATAAGGTGATCTTCGCAAATATGACTTGCACTTGTAGGAGATGGGAGATTACAGGGATTTCATGTGAGCATGCATATGGAGTTATGATGCAGAGAAGGTTAGAAGCTCAACACTATGTTGCTCATTGGTTTAGGACAACTACTTGGAGGCAAACCTATGCTGAAGGAATTGTTCCATTGCGAGGAGCAAAGTTTTGGCCCGAAGGACCAGAACCACCAATAGTTGAACCTGTGATACCAGATCAACCAGGCCGTAAGAAGGAGACTAAAGCGGATAAAAAAGAGGAAGAAAGGAGTGAATGAGTCACCTGTGAAAAAGAAAGAGAAGTTCTTGAAGCGAATCATGCACTGCGGAATATGTGATGCTGTCAATCACAACTCGAGATTCCATAAAAACAAACAAAAAAATGTAAGTTTTTTTTTGTTTAGGATGTGATAACTGAAGGCTGTCTCGATTTATGATGTTGTTTAGCAAGGTAAGAAGATAACTTCTTCTTGTTGTGTTTTTTCAGGCCTTCTCACGTGATGACTCTTCACAGCCTGAGTCCTCCCAAGGTGTTTGCACTGAAGTAGAGAAATGAAGAAATGAAGAAGTTAAAGAGTGGAGAAGTGAAGTTGTGGTTGTTTTTTAAATGTTTTAAAGTGTTTGTCGGCTTTCACTTCTTTTTTAAAGGTTCTTGTACTTTTTTATATGCATTTAGTCATCTTTTTAAAGGTTCTAGGACCTTGTCTCTCGGCAATTAGGACTCTTTTCTTGTGTTTTGCTTCTTTTGATGTATGGTCATGTGCTTTTGAACTCAATGAATGTTACATTTTAATGGCCTTTTGATTACTAAAAATTCTTAATCAACATGATTGATTAACAATATCCAAGATTTGAATTCCTTAAATACTAAAAATCTTAAATAAAATTGCAGGTTAAAACATAATTTGACTCATCATTGAGTTCAATTAAGCCGACTAAACAACCACATTGACACATCTTTTACAGCAACAAGCTCAACCTAGTAGCTTAGACAACACAACCATTGTAGTACATCCTAAAACAACAAACACCATCATTTTTTTCATCTCACATTTCCCTTCAGTCAAGGCTTCAGTCAAGGCTTCTTCCATTCTTGCAACCATCTCTCTCTCTATCTTCAGCTCCATCTCCTCGAACCACTTCCTCTCTTCTTCCACACGTTCTCTAAGAACATGATGTTCAACTCTTGTTGTCTTAACTGTCAATGTTTCAATCTCATCTAGCAATGCTTCATCCATCCATTTGTATGCATGATTATCATTAGAGAGCTACAAAACACAAACTTCTCTTAACCCACATAATTTTAACAAACACATACCCATAAACAAATTTACCTTTCTCTCTGCCGCAAAAGCACACCGGTAGTACCTCCGGTAAGGATTCGCCGTCAACCTCGACGTAAGTGACACAACAATTTCCCCACACCAGCATCTCTTCGGCACACCGACAACTCTTCCTCGACCGACCGAGGTACCACTAGAAGCTCCAGATTCATTACTCATTATCTCAGGTTTTTGATTTTCCAATTTAGGGTTCGAAAGTGATATGAAATCGATTTGGAGTTTTTTTTACCTTTAGTAGGCGTCTGGTATGTAGTTGGATAGGAGGGTTTGGTCGGGTTTTAAGATTGGTTTGGATCTCGGTTGAAGTGTGGTTTACGTTCTAAACCATTAAACCAACTCAAAAATTCATTTGTGTGCAAACGAGTTTTGATCTTTACGATTGGGGGAAATAGGTTGCTAAAGTTGAATTGTGTCTGATTGGGATGAGGTCCAAAGTTTGTGTGGATCTGTTACTATGTCATAGTTATGGTGTGGAAATAGGTCGTCAACCTCAAAAAGAACTGTGAAAACTTAAAACCTTTTTCAATTTTTATTCTGCATAAGGGCCTGACTGGTTCAAACACAGCGGTTGCGGTTGCGATTGCGGGAGTTTGCGGATACGGGTGGTTGCGGTTTCCAGCGATTTTAAGAGATTTGTACGACTGGTTTGGTGGTTAGAAATTGGTACGTTTGCGGGATACTTATGACTGGTTAACTACCAAATACAGCAGCGGTTAAATAATAAATTAACAATATTTACATTTTATATAATTATAAAAAATATCAAAAATCATAATATTATAATAAATATGAAAATTATATTTAGAAAGTTATAGTTTTACATTTTAATATTATAGAAACTATTTTTATTTTAAAATTTTAAAATATTATTTAAAATATAATAGATATATTTTAGTATTTTTATAATTCCAATTTAAAATTTTTATTTTTATTTTTGTATTTATATGGTTTTTGAAAAAAATGAAAAAAAAAAATTATTCTCCCGCAACCGCAAACGCTAGCTGGAACCAGCTTTTGATTTTAAGAGGTTCGGAGCGGTTTGAAGCGATTTGTAACGGTTTGTATGATTGTTTCAAAACGCTGTTAACCGCTAGTAACCGTAAAAGTTGTGTTTGCGGGTGGTAGCGGGAAAACCAGTCAGGCCCTTAATGCAAATATTCATATATTATGCGTTTGGATACCATGCAAAATCTATAAAATCTAGAATATCTACATATTTGAAATGCAAAAAAATGTAGAGTTAAAATTAAATTATAATATAAAATTTTGATATTTTAAACTATTATATAAATTTTGACGACATGTTTTGTTATCGTGATATAGTTTTTACATGGTTTGTGTCAACAAATTATCTAGAACTACAATATTCATGTTTTCAAGATGATGTCTATGTCATATATAAGCCACACATGTTTTTTAAACTACATGTAACACATGCAATCATTTTTTTGACAAAGGGTTCGTAACACATGCGATCAAAATGAATAATATTCAAACAATAAACTTAAAAGAAGATGTTAGAGTATATACACATACAAATATCTATTGATGAATGATGACATTTATTCGCAAACAGAAACTCACGATGCAATCCATACATAAACACACACAAACTATGAGTATTACATAAAACTCTTTTTATCGAGACAAGGCTGTACACATATGTAGGGCATACAACCTCGATTATACTTATGTTCATATATATATAACATAGTTTACGATATTTTCAATACTTAAAGTACTTCTTTTGAATATATCACATAAATCTCGGGATATCTTAGAACCTCTGGATATCTCACAAGAAATTGATAAGCTCGTCATCATATGTGTTTATTTGCGATTATGTATCGGTCTTTTCTTGTTCGCACTATTGTAATCCATGTCAACCAATCCATCACCATCATTTCCTCCTCCGTATTGCCATGAGTTCCGATTCTCTTGATCCTTCTCCACAACCATTAGTGTTCTCTTCCTCACGATTCCTCCTATGTTTCGTGCTTCAATTCCAAAACAAACTATCATTAGAAAAAAAATTTTGGTATTCTATTTTAGTATTCGTAAAATCATGATGGATATATACTTGATATAACTATAAAACTCACTGTATTAGCTATAAATTTACCTTGAGCAGGAGAACAAATGAAGAAGATGAGAAGAAGTGCCAGGAGGAGAGACTTGTGGGAAACCCTAATTGCCATTTTTGGAAGAGACTCTCTTTTGTTTTTCTTTGGTTGTATGACTATCTTTTTTATTGAACCTTTTTGTGTTTATATATAGGAGATGAATGATTCTATGGTGAGCTTAGGGTCCCAATTGTATATCAGAATTGAATAACGTTTTGGAAGTTATTGGGACATATGGGTCGAATGATTTGACGTCAACATTTCTATGTCTTCCCACATTAACATAAATCTATCCCCACAAATTAGTTTTTCATGTTTGCAACCGAAACTGAATCAAATTATCTGCTTATGCAAGACATTTAATTAGTGTGGACGCGTAAAACCAAAACACGTATACTTCAGCCTAGTTTAGCCATAAAACTGGTTTGGAACTTGCTCGGAATCAGACGCATAGGTCGGTACGTATATTGCCAAGTTATTGTGCAAAATAACAGTTACGTTATACCTATGCGAGCTACGTGCAATAAATTCATCGATATGGTAAGATAAAATTCGAGGAGATGATAGGAGATCGAGTGGTCCTTTCACCTTTGGATCATATGGAGATATTGAAATTGTGGTCCTTTAGAGGAATACAATCTATCAGAACATCGGAAACAAATGATTTATATGAAAGTCTATGCATATAATGATAACGTATAGTTTACAACTTTACATCCTATTAATACTGTCTTTTGTTTTCGTTTGACCAAATTCAATTAATATTGTTCATATTCATGCATGTTATGCGTAGTCAAGCGTGGACAAAGAGAGATACTAGCAATCTCATATCGAGAGATAAAGTGTAAGAGATCTAGCATCTTATCCAATAACCCTAAAACTGTAAACCATATTTGCTAGATAACGATTGATTTTGGAATTAAATAACATTTGATAAGAGGACATATCAGTTTTACAGGAACTGAAATTCAGTTACAAAGATTATAGGCATATAAAACTTTCGATTTAGATAAATCATGAATTGAAATGAAGTTGTTAACGTGAAATAATTACCTAATTATTTAATTTGGTAAAACAAAATAATATGGACCACGTTAGCTAGGGATGTAGAAAGGAGTGTGGGGGTCGGGGACATGGTAGAGAGAGTGTATAAATATAGCAAAAAGGACGTAAAGTTTGTAGAGTCATGTGTTTCCCAATTAGCCATTCATTATTACAATTCAATTTCTTCACCTATAAAATTTTCAGACAAGAGTGGGTCTACTTTCTTTTTCCTATTATTTAAAAATTAAATCACACAAATTAAAGTATTAATATTATTATAATTACACGTGAATAGAATAATATACATAGACTTATGATATTTCACTTCTTAAAATTAATTTACAATTATTCAAATTCTAATGTGTTAGTTGAAAGGAAAATTGACAATTCTAGTATAAACAGTATTGTGAGCCGATTTGATCGATGAGATAAATGGACTCAAACAGTTTGATTTTTTTTTTGTTATTAAGATATCTACACTCCCATGTAATAAATGGGTATATGACCTGATATTGTTATTTGTGGACCTAACTATTTTAAATTATCTGCGGTCGTTGTTCCAAGACAATGGAATTAGATTAGTGGTTTAACTAAATGTTCATGATCTCGTGTACATCAAGAGGATTAGTTTTAGATTCTAAGAAAGTGCAAATTAAGCCGAATATTAGAAACAAATGTACAAGAGATCAGCATGAAATAAGAAATACCATAAAAATGGATCTCAAAAAACGCGCAGAGTGGTCTAGGTAGATGTGAATCTCCATAAGATAAATAGAATTGTTCGCCATTCAATCATCTATCTAATATTTTCATAGCATAATTAACTAACGTTAGAAAAGCTGTTTCCAAAACTATAATTTTACTATAGACAGTTTCATTTGATTAGCCACATACGTTGATTAGACTGTTAGGTTTGAAAAAATGGTGAAACGAAACAAGGAATGGAAAAGTCCAGAGAGATCAACCAAAATGTCATGTACAGAGATTTAATGACAATCTCTAGACACTAGACAACCCCTGCTGATGAATGTTTTGTTAGTACAGAGAAAGTCGTGACCAAGGGAAGAAGTGTGTTTCTGTAACTTTTGATTTTATCCATCTTCAGAGTTATTCTAAGACTTCTCAGGTTTTATATAGAAACACGTAACTCGCCGGAGACCGAGATCGAAGCAATGTTTTTTGGCAAGACAAGTTGAATAGAGAGAGGGGGACCATAATTAAGCACATGCAAGGTTTGGTCTCATTTGAATATATAACCAGTCTTTGTCTCTCTTTCATCACTGTTAACAAATCTCTCTACATTTAAGTCTTGAGAGCTTAGACAAGACATAAAATTATCAATATCGCCGTCTCTAGACAAAGTCGTAATCAGAGATTTTATCTATCTAGGGGTCAATTTTAAACTCTTCCAAAGATTTAAAGAAAGTATTCAGTATATTACATGAAACAATTGAGACTTTACAATTGAACTTTTGGTTTTTAAATTGCTGCCAAATGAAACAAAAAAAGATAATCAGTTAAAATAACCCCTGGCCGGTAGAGTTTGGATGGTGGTTACCAGGCTCAGCCTCACGCAAGCTGAAATCCTGAAGGGTTCTTCGAACAGGACTGGAGAGACCATTTGGTTGAGTCAAAAAGACTTTCTCCTGGTTAAAATCATAGTGTTGTGGTATGTGACTTGGAGGAGCGTGAGCTGCTGAAGAAGTATGTACGTTTGGTGGAGCGAATTGGGTGTGGATCTGATGGAACTCTTGCATGGGGGCTGGCGTCGAAGTCTCCTCAGGTTCATATTCAAGCTCATTCTGTATAAAGGGTTTTGTAACAGCAAACACAAAGTTACTTTCAAATCAAACAAATCATAACACTTGTTTGGGTTATAAAGCATAAACACAAATCAGATATTGTTTCAAGAAGGAAAGAACCTGCAAGTAGGTAGTAATGTCATCTGTGGACACTCTTGTTCCTTCTTCTTCTTGTCTCACAATCCATTGGTGAAGCTTCTCCTGTAAAACAAGAAGAAGTTGAATTCAGCGGAACAGTTCAAATGATTCCAAGATCTCATGAAAATGTAACAAAAAAACAAGAACACTACAAAATCCCGTTAAGAGGACTAATGATCCGAGTTGTTTATACACCTTAAACTAAACTAGACACGTTAGATATCAAAAGGCTACAATTTTGTACGAGTAAGACTGCTTAGCTTCAGGGATCAGGACATAAAAACCCCTAATGAATGAAACCCTCCAAGCTCATCAACCTTAGGCCCTGAGCTAAAGCAAAACTAGGCACTTCAAGAAGATCAAAAGGCCACAACTTTGTACCAATAAGACTGCTTAGTTTTATATGCAACAAACAAGCTACACTACATCAAGCAGCAGAGCATAAGATCCGTGATCAAAACCGATTCACAAAGCAAAAAAAAAAAACAGAGAGTTTGCCAAAGCAAAGCAACACAAGAACCAAGATTGAATATATCCATGAATTTCAGGTTATATAAAACATCTTCGATGATTCATTACAAAGAAAAGTATTCAACTTTGTGTTCCCCCTGAAAAGAATCAGACTATCTATAATCTACCAAACTCAGAAACCAAACATCAAAACGAGATGTATAACAGAACAAAGGCCAAGAGAGAGAGAGAGAGAGAGAGAGGACAGACCAGCCCGCGACGTTCACCGGCGAGGAAAGAGACGCGTTGATGGTTCATGGCGTGGGTATAGAGCTGAGATAGCGAATTAGCAGCACCTCGAAACGCGCCGTACATGGTTCGATCCACCTCATCGAGTCGACTGGCGTCAGATTTTCGCTTCTTCCCCATTATTAGAGCACGAATGAATCAAAGTCCCAAGGCTTTCGAGATTCTTTTGAATTTGTAAATTAGGGATTTGATTCGATTAAAGGTAAAGACGAGAGAATGATTGTTGGTGAGGCAAAGACGAAGAGACTTGTGGCGTTTACTCTGTTTATTTTCTGCCACGTGGATTTCATGCTACTTTTTGGGTCCTACATATGTTTTGGGTCCACCATTGTTATTTTGCTACGTGGATTTTAGCCTTTTTATTGTTTAATAAAATACTACTAGTAGCTAAAGAATATATATTTTTTAATCAATAAAATAATAGAAATTTAAATATTGAATAAAATGAAGCAACTTTACATAGCACCAAATATACCATAGAAAAAAAAATCGTTATTTCACTATCTATTTTCTTACAGCCCACAAATTTTCGTTATTTTTAACGTTTAAAAATGTTATATATAAGCTTTGAAATATTTTATTTTTGTAAATTAGCATTGAAACATTAATAAGCAAAAAAACATCATGCATTGAAATTTCCGTTCTTTCCGGTATTTGTACAACAGATCATACAATGGAACACCGAATTTTATGCTTAGATTCAACGGGACAATTAAGGAAGGTGTGCAATAATTTAGATAAACAATGGTGCGTTGTGAACTATGACTCGGTCAGTATCTAGATGGCGTTGCTCCGGACCTACACACTGCCTGTTACCAAGGTGACTGCACCACGATGGAGGGGGGTTACAACCAACATGTAGTTTAGCTTGATTACTAAAAACAGTGGCATGCATTAGTGTGAGATTGCTTGTTTCCTATTAAGATAGTTAATGTAAGTGACGATCTAAAGATCAGCTTCCTGTTTGGAAGACCATTGTCGTTGGACTTGTTCTTATTGAATCGGACCAGTCACGGCTATATAATTTGTTTCTTTTTGCATCTTTAGTGGAATTGATGTCATACAAATAACTGATTACTTGGTGTTTGATTGATAACATTTGAATTAGTTGATTTATAATATATGTTTTGTAGACTGGTATAGTTAAATCTTTTTTTGAGCAATGGTATAATTAAATCATATACTCGTTATAGTGTTATTTTTCACTTGAGTTTCAGTTTTGATTTGTGTGTAATATTGTTCATTATGGATACTCAAAAGCGCTGAGCTGTATATCGTCATTTCACAAATTTACTTTTTGGTATGAATGTTAAATTTTATACCATTTTGAGTTTTTGACAGAAGATACAGAGAAAACTAGTAGCAGGAACAAGTAAAGACAACTAAACAACACCAAAATACAAAAGGAAAACACAGTAAATAGTAGAAATGCAATAACTGATACTGATCTTGAATAACAGAACAACTCTCTTTGCCTAGGATCGCAGTGAGCCAAGAGCTGGAGTCTCATTGTTGTGGCTGCTAAGTTGCCGCGAGTTTACGGAGAATTGGCCAGCCCTCAAAACCACTCCGGACCTACAGCTTCATCACATACACGCCTTTGATAACCTGCAAAATTAGCACACACATCTTCCAAGTTTCACAATGGCTCAAGCGAATGCATTCGGAGTGAACGGTTCGGCCCGGTAAAAACCGGAGATCCGGATAAAGGTGAAACTGTATGCCTCTGTTCCACCGATCTAGCCAAAACCTTTGCCGCACAGTTAGCTAATCTGTGCTACCGCATGAAACGTCAACTCATCCGCCGAGTACCACTGCAAAACACATAAATGCTGGTCACACCAGACATTGATTGACTGTTGCGCTTCTTCTCCATCCTACCAAGCCAAGCATTCATACAAACCACTGCTCTTATTCGGAAAGACGCGTGAAAGGTAAAGTTTGCCACACCATCGAACTGCCCAACAAAGAAGAAGCTTCAAGCCCATGAAATCCTCTGCGCATATCACTTCTTCACGGCCAGAGAAGCAAGTGTGACGCCATCAGCTATCCACACGCGCGTAGATAGCCCCACACACCACTGCAAACCCGCAGAATTCTTCCTCGTGCACAGCCAACATAGAAGATTGAGAGTAGAAAAACACCCAGGTAACAACTCTCAAACTCATGTTTCATGGTACAGATCTGGAATGGAGGGTGAGCGTAGGGAACAAACGTCACTTCCCTAACCCATCTCCAACAACCGTCTGACCAACGATAGTCCCCGCACTAACACACCCCGAGATATCCCTAACCCGCTCAAGCTACCATCGGAGATCTAAACCCGACTGGCTAGAAACAGAGACAACTTACAGGTACAGTCCTCAAGCACCATGCCACCGCCTGCGAACAGCCATATCCGAGAAAAGCCTCCAGATCTGAGTCGGGAAGAGGACATCCCCCGTCGCCGAGCCAACCACCACCGACCCCTAACCCTGCCTCGCCGAATCACCACCAAGCAGAGATGCGAGCATATCAACAGAGAGGGAGAAGGAAGGTGAGAGGCGAACATAAAGAAAAAACACAGAGGCCGGCGGTAGAGGCGACTGCCGCCACCACCGGCAAAATTAGGGTTTCGAAGCTTTGGTCTCAGAAAAGGGGATGAGAGAAAACTTTTCTAAGAGAGAGGAAAATTGCTCACCCCTATGCACTAATTCTCACCCATTTCATTTCACAAATTTATAATAATGATTATTATATTATTCTGTAATTTCACTGTTGCGTTAAATTTTGTCTACTGATTTTCTCGTCATATTAACCTAGTTTTTTATTTTCTACACCAATTATGATCTAGGTAGAAATATTTTGCAGACCTTGTGACATCCAAATGGAAAGACATGGACATGACGATAAATGCGGGTCGTTGAGAGTACTAAATGCTATTCGAAAGAGGGATGTGTATATATGCCCCAGTGCTTTCATATTTTTTATATATTTGTCTATATTATTTTAATTTTTCACCTATTATCAATATGAGTAATAGTGTAATACACATGTTTACATAATAAGAGTTCGAGCAAAAAAATCAAATCATATATATTATTCTGTTTTTTCTTAAGGTATAGACTAGATTAAAGTAGTTCGTAGATGTGACTGAGATTTTTGGGGTTTGTAAAGCCAAATAGTTGGAAGCGATTGCGTACATAGAACATACTGATTACATGAAAGCAGAACTAGGATCGATCTATTATCATTTCTAATTTGTTAATACGCACATAATTATTCTTGTACGAAATGATAAGTTTAGATAATTGTGTAGTCATATCACTGCAATAACTAATGTAATGAATGCTGCTGCTGACCCATTATATTTATTCTCTCCTTTGTTCCTCTTTAATTCTCTTAGGTCTTAATACAGAGAAGAAGAGGAAGAAGAGTAATCAAGATTTGAGAGAGAGATATTCAAGTTTTTTTTTTCATTTTTAAAGATGGTACTATTTTCTTCGCGGTGTGCAATGAAACGAGATGTTGTTATCAGTGTGATGATCTTTATAATCTTAGTTTTAATAATTTTGTCGCGTTCGAGTTCTATCCAGGCTGGAAGATTCATCACTACGAAAAGAAGGCATAATTTGAGCGTTGCTCGAGTACAAGATTACAAGAATCATCACGCGTTTGTGATCACGGAGATGTCAACGTTTAATAAATTCAGAGGAAGAGCATCTAAAGTTAGGAGAAAGATAGACGGTAACGAAGACGAAGAAGAGAAGCGAATCATCCCGGCAGGTCCAAACCCCTTGCACAACAGGTAGTAGGTTAATGAGAGATGCAAAACATACTTCGACTGCATAATTAGTTCATTATATATATATATATATATATATACAAATATTAGTTTTGATTTTGAGATTAATAATTGTTCTGAAGATAACACATTTTCTGCTAAAGTTTCATTCATCTCGTTAGATCGATATTGTATTGAGAAGCTTTTTAGATTGGGCTGGAAAATCTAATATATGTGACTGTGAGGTAGCGTATTGGTGTTTAAAACCTCAAATGTCTATTATTTGTAACGAATGTAAATAGACTTGCCCAACCGATAAGTAAAAAGTCTTTAAGATCCCGAGTTCAAATAACGACAACAACAACAGAGTACCTAACATGCCCTCAGTTCCACCCAAAGAATCATGGATACAAGGTCCAGAACTTTTTGTTGACCAGCAAAGTTGTCAAATAGCTCAACTCAAACCCTATTTTGTTGGGATGTAAATGTTATTCAGGGTTCTACAAAGCTAGTTTAATAAAAATTGGACCCACAACTTTCTTCATGCTTCCCATTGGAACTCAAGGAATATCAATATCATTTGATAGTAAAATAAATTTTCCTAGCATACAGAAGGATGCATTTGTTTTTTTTTTTCATCAGAAATATATATATATATTCCATAACTGAGTTCCTTACAAGAACAAAAAACACCATCAACCTTCTAACATCAAGCCTTGACATAAACAGGCCGAGAACACCTAAATCAATGAAAAAGAAAAAGAAGGATGCATTTATTTATTTTCTAATAGGTGGTAGGCGTTCATTAATATATATATCTCCATCACTTTCAAAGCAATTCATAAAAGATACTTGCAGTAGTACATAAGTAAATTTTGTAATTATAGACTTACCCCCACAAAATGGTTTATCTAGACTTGAACCCCACACTGGCATATGTGTTTACCTTTGACCAGCCGCCGCTCATCTGTTTCAGTCTTTCAGTTTATTTTAAGTACAGTATGTTTTTTCTTCTGCTTAAACTTACATTAATCGTATATTTTAAGCACCATTGATTTCAGAGTTAAAGCAGCACACTATCTGGTTTCAAAATTCTAACCATTAGCATGTAATAACTAACTCAAACAGGTAGTATATATATGATTACCTCGCATGTATTTTCTTACAATAAAGCTATATACATCACATGTTTCTGTTTTTTCTCTCTGTTAATTCATTTGTTTGAACTTCTGACCCAATAAACACCACTTTGGATCATTGCGGTGACAAACACAATCAACAGTGGCACGAGGAAATTTCGTCCTACGGTCCTACCTTCAAGACAAGATTAAAAGACCACTTTGGATCGTTGACTTAGGAATAGACTTTGAAATTTTGTTCATGTATACGTGGGTCAGTGCTATGAGCTAGAACTTAAACAAAACGAATTTTTAAAATAATATATGATCTTTTGTCAATAACAAGAAACAATGACGTAATTAGTTATAGGCTTCCTATAAAAAACTGGAGTAAATTTGATTTATAAGTTTTTTGAAAACATATCGATGCGTTATGCTTGACCAAATATATGAATCTTTTTATTAAGAAATATTTACACGGCAGTTTTAAGTTTTTAATAACACTATAAAACAGTTTGTGCTCCTCAGACACTTTTTATTCTCCCAATACACGTTTCACTCCTCCCAATTAATGAAACAATTGAAATCTAACTAAAGTCTAACTAAATATAAAATATTTAACTTTTTTTTTATTTTGTGTTCTTCTCTCTCTCTTCTTCGTCCTCTTTCTTCCAAATTATCTATTTCTTTTCTAAATTAAAATCTGAATTTTCATATTATTTTTTTAAAAAAACTTGCATGTAATTATTGTCTTTGTTTCTTAATCTATGTTTTAAGATATGTCAAGGCGTATCTTCCGATGATGGTGTAATAGTTATATATATGATAACGACATTAATGGCAAAGACGTAATCGACTTTGGCGAAGTTACAATTGATACGTAGACGACGGTGGAGACATTGGTGGATGACGCGGAAGACCCATCATCCAACGTTGGAGGTACAACTAACGCCGCGCCCCCTTTATTATGCTTTGTTTTATGTTGTCTTTCATGTGTCTCTTCCACGTTCTCTGCCATCTTCACCAACGTTTTTTGTTAACAACCGTTCTTTGTCGTCTCAACCACCATTCTCTGGCGTCTTATGAGTTTTCATTACCATTCTACGGCATATCATCTACCATTTTTTTATTTTAATCTACATCTTCATGTTTTTCTTTAAATTTTTACGAGTCATCTGAGGGAGTATATAGAGGTGGAGAGGAAGTTAATGGACTCATGTAGATATTGTTGATATCTTTTAGGTTGAAATCGGTCTTTATAAAGATGAGATTTTTTTTTGTGAATGATAGATAGCTATAAGAAGTGAGAATGAAATAGATGTTGTTGAGGTGTGTATGGACCGACAAGCCAACGTTTCAAGTTGTAAGGGTCACATTGCTCCTAAGATATATGCAGAGGAGACTGAGGAAGAGTTTAAGGCAAGGAATGCACCAAGGATGTTCTCGTGTACATGTGGATATCGAACTCCGGTGTAAATGTGGACATCGAACTCTGATGTACATGTGGATATTGATCTTGGTGGACATGTGGATAGTGTACTCCAGTGTTTTGAGATGAATTGTGTTGTACATATATATACCTTGATACATGTATAGCTTCATACATATAAATATCTTGATACATTGATAGCTTGATATATATATATATAAACAAAGATTTCTCAAATTACAAAGCATCTCCTACAAAAATTTCTCGTTCCACCCACATGTGTACAAACTCACCACAAACATTGATGTGTTGTTTATATCTCACATACAACTAGTATTCTTTTGATTCACTTACGTGTACACATGTACACCTCACATTGTGTCCACAGCCAAGTTGTATAGCCTTATTTAGTATGTATGTACACATCACCCAACCCCATGAACCTTATTTAGTATCAGTGTATCCATCATACTCCATCAATTAAATATTTGCTTCGGTGTATAATTACGTTTTAAATAGTTTTCTAAATATAGAAAGAAACCTTCTTTTGTTCCAGTGTCCACAAACCTAAGTTGTACACATGTACATTAAATTCATATGTTGTCCACAGTTATGATGTTTACATGTACATTAAATCTACATATATGTGGCCATGTTTTAGGGTTACAAATTTGCTTTAGGTTTAAGTGGTTAGGATTTTGTTTATTGAGGGTTAAATCTACATATAAGTGGCCATGTTTGCGTCATCTAAATTTTACTTAATTTTTTTTAATGAGTGATATTTTTGTAGTAATTTTATCTTTTTTCGTATTAGGGTTTCCGGAGTTTTCTGCAAATATATCTCAGAGTCGACATTGATTTTTAACATACAATCTTCATTATATTTTATGTTTTTACCTCTAGAAGTTACAAATATTATATATATTTACCGATTAGAGCCCAAAACCAAGAAAAAACAAGTTTTAATATCTCAATCTACGGATAGTTAATTTCGAAATAGCCATGTGAAGTTAAGATAAATGGATCACTTTTAATTACTTACGGAGAAAGAAAGCATGATTCATCAATCAGAAAGAACCAGAAATATAGTCGACAAAAAAAGGAACCAGAGACATGAAAAGCAGAGGAGAGAGATACGTGATTCACTTTAGAGATGGTAATGAGTTTTAAGAATCTAACAATTGGACGGGAATTCTAGCGGAACTGCGTGACTCATGATTTAATGGGTTTTTTTTATAACTGACTCATCTAGGTTGTGAGAAGAAAATCGAAGAAAAAAAAATCAAAAGATCTAAGGTTTATGTTTTGGAAGGGTTGAGAAACAATGAGTTTTCTAAAATCAATTGTCTGTTAAAAAGAAAAGAAAAGAACGAAACTAATGAAGAAGAAAGTCACGTGAAATAAGAGGATAGGTCCCACTAGTTAAAAAAAATGTAACTTTGGTTTGGTCTTAGTTGAGGGCATCAAGGTAAACAACCAAAATAAACTACCCTAGTAGCTGAAACTGTCCTAAAATGTAATAAAAACTTGGAAACTGCCCTATAGTGTAAAACACTCTTTTATTAACATCTGCATTAGATTAGATACGATAGCCTTTGTTTTATATCGCTTTAACGAAAGTTAGGCCAAACAAATCGGTAAAGTTTAACACAAATATCTATGAAAATATAATTACATTTTCAAGAATTTAATAAGTCAAATCTTATTGTCTTGGTGTGCACTGTAAAGTACAGAAAGTCCTGTCTGTTTCAGACGCAGCAGAAGCAAACATACAACTTGCATCTTCAGCCGTCGATCTGCAAACCAAAATCCAAATATTCACGTTCCCGAGCACTAACGTTAAGGTGGGCCGTAACGTAGGTGATAACATCTCTAGAAGCAAAACTCATTAAGGTGGAAGCTCACTTTTCACCACCCTGCCGTCGCTCCTTACGTCATTTTGATGACGTAATCGTTCTCTTCTTTCCACACGTGGTCTTGAAGCACCTTCCTAGTATCTACTCTGAAATTGCTTGTCATTAGTAAATGTTTACTCCCTCCGTTTTTTATTATAAGTCGTTTTAGAGAAATTTTTTTGTTCCAAATTATATGTCGTTTTCGGTTTTCTATGTAAAATTTATTAATAATTAATGTTGTATGACCAATGGTAATATATTTATATTTTTCTATTGGTTGAATTGTGGTTAGGTAAATAGTTAATGATGTTTTTGTTTAGAAAATATAAAAAATTAATGGTTTTCTTAATCTACGTGTATAGCTGTAAAACGACTTATATTAAAAAACGGAGGGAGTATTAATCTTATCTCTTACTTAAATTATCTTTCTTTATAATTTTCTTAAAAAGATTCGTACATAAATTACTAAAGATATATTATATATATGCATATAAATAAATGACAATTCATCTCTTTGTCTCCCCTTCTTCACTTGCTGTGCTAGTTCTTAGATGCTTTAAGATCTCTCTGTCTTTCATTTTTTTTTTGGTATTTAAAAAGAAAGAAAAATGAATATTTCCCAAAACCCTAGCCCTAATTTCCCCTTCTTCTCTGATGAAAACTTTATTAATCCTTTCATGGATAATTTCGATTTCACGGATTTGATCTTCGACGTTAATGAAGGAGGCAACAATAATGGATTCATCCAGGAGGAAACTTCATCTCCGATAAGCATCGTTTCATCGGAGACATTTACCGGCGAAAGCGGTGGATCCGGCAGCGGAATAACGACGTCAAGTAAAAAGGAACCAACGTGAGTTTTAGTTATATTTGTTGGCTAGATTCTTCTTAACCAAAACTTTATCAACTTTATTAATATATAACAATTGTTTTAATAGTTTTGGATGCAAAAGTAGGGGAAGTAAAGACGGTGAGACGAAGGAGATGGGCCATAGAGTTGCATTTAGAACGAGATCAAAGATTGATGTGATGGATGATGGTTATAAATGGAGGAAATATGGGAAGAAATCTGTGAAGAACAACACAAACAAGAGGTAATCAATTCATCGAAAAGTTGAATAACTCGTTTCATTTAATTATTGAATGATAATATCAGTAGTTGTTTATTAAAAGTTATTATATGGTTGCTTGATCATTTTCTATCATCATCTTGTAATCCTATTGGTATACTAGAATATATTCCACTAATTAACTAGATCATATAGTGATTTGAAAACTGTTTAATGGTCCCGTATTAATTACCAACCAACCCACTAGTATTAAAAAAAAAAACAGATTCCACATGCATCCTTGTCTACGTTTTGTGTTTATATATATATATTCATATTTTCTGATTGAAAAGAGGTAAATTTACTAATCCATGGCTGGGAATCATTGAGCATATAGATCTTATTTTGACTTATATATCATTGAAGAAACAAAACAAATCGCCCACATGTATCTTGAAAACACACTTTAGAGATCAGTCTCGGCTATGCAGTTTATTATTGGTGGGAAATTTATTAAAGTAACTAAAACTAATGAATGTGAATATATGTATATAGGAATTACTACAAATGCTCAAATGAAGGTTGCACGGTGAAGAAGAGAGTAGAGAGAGATGGTGAGGATGCATCTTATGTGATTACAACATATGATGGAGTGCATAACCATGAGAGTCCCTCACATGTCTATTACAATGACATGGTTTTGTCATATGATCATGATAGTTGGAACCAACACTCTCTTCTTCAAGCTATCCAACAAATATCTCCTCCATACTGAGATTATTAGATAACTACCATCGTAATCTCAATGTATTATTGCCTTGTGTAATAATAAAAAGTTGGTTATATTGCTTATAACTGTATTGATATAATGTAAATGGTTATGAAACCTTTTGTAGTTATCTTTTTTTTTTGTTCACCTTTGTAGTTATCTAGATATCAAAATATCAATGTATATATAGTTCATAATATGCAGTATTGTACTTAATTTTATAAAATGTCTAGAATGATTTTTCCTGGATGTTATTAACCGATACAATCATACCAAGTATACATATATGTGTTAAAGAGTTATCTCTTCTTGTAATAAAGGTGGAAGAAGAAACCACTTGACTGCGTACAATATCATCGCTAGAGTTCTCATCTTCTATGTGTCTTTGAAATATACTACATCCGCTAGGGGTATCAAAATGAGTTATAGCTCATGAGCATGATCTCTGTTTTTTAGATTCATTTAATAAATAAACTTAATAATTGAGCTTAAATTATATCACGAGTTATATGAACAATCTTTAATGATCATGAGCTAATTCATGAGCTTGGTCGCTTTTATACTTTATATATACATATGAATTCAATTTTTTGTTATGCAAGAAAATATAGTTTCTTATAATCGTACTTATCTTCTAAAATTAAAATGTAAAACCAAAAAATTATAAATATATACAAAAATGTAAAAGAATATTAATATCAATCCTCGTATCATATATCTTTAGAATTAAAATCTAAAACAAAATATTCCTAAGACTCTCATGCAAAATATATATCTTTATTATTTGAATAAATAAAGATTTTGAACATGAATCATCTCAAGACTTTTATGTAGAATAGTTTTTCGGATCATTAGTTTAGCTTTGATTTAATTTATTATTAGGTGTTATATTTATTCAGTATTTAATATTAATGTTTTGGATTAACTTTAAATTATATTATGAAAATATTTCATCTTCTAATTTATTTTCTAATTTTTTTTTTTATATTTGATCGCGAGTTAGCTCATTTAACTCATAATCTAGATGATCTGAGTTCGAGTTTACATATTGAAGCTTATACAATAAATGAGCTGAGCTGAGTTGAGCGAGTTAGCTTATTTTGACACCCCTACCCTATATATTAATCCTAGAGGATTACAACATGTTTTTGTAGATATGTGTCATCACGAAGATGATTTTTAGAATTCTTAGAAAATAATTGGTCCATATAAACATATACTATGTTTTTTTATTAAAACGATAAATTAATTAGTAGTGTACAAAATAAGTTTTTTTCCTTAAATAAAAGCTACAGAATTACATAATATGATTAACATATATATGATAATTAATAATTATGAATAATACATATTTGATAAATATGATTAAAAATATATAGATTTTTTCTTATATGTTATATTTTGATTTTTTTAAACAACTATAAATTACTAAAAGTGGTAAAATTCTCATACTGAAAATTTTGCGATCAATGGTTTAATTTTTTTTGTTCAAGCAAAATACAAATGATCATATATCGTAGGGGTGAGAGTTTGGGTTTGTATCCAGTATTTAGAATTTTCGTATATTTCGGTATAAAGGTATAGAAACCGTTTGGGTATTTTTACACTTCGGATCAGGTTCAGGTATTTTATGTTAGGATATTTTGGATCAGGTTACGATATTCAAATTTTGAGAAAAAAATAAATAAATTATTCATTGTTTGCGTTTTTTGTATTTAAAATATACTTTTAACTTAACTAATTTTTAAAAGATTAAACTATTCATAGGTTTAGAGATAAACTTTAATTCGAAGTGATCCTGACAATCCCAAAAAAACACACTTCTTCAAATCGAAGTGATTTTTAATGTTGGAAGCACTATATATATTATTTCATTCAGATTAAATAATTTAGTCTTGATTTTGTTTCTTAAAAAGCTTTTAATGAAATATCTTGACAAGATTCCAGTCACCTTCTTTTGAGTTTGTTCGAAGAATGAGAGATTTGATCATTCGTCTAATATTTGTTTCTCCTTAATATCCTATATAACTATTATAATTGTAAGAATGAGAGATTTGAACTATTTATTATAATTTTCAGGTTTATCATTTAATAAATCAAATAGTTCTTAGTTTATACATAGTTTACATAAAATAGAATGGTAAAGTATTATATTTTTTTTTAATCTATATACTCTTAAGTAACTAAACCTCAAAAGAAAGGCTAATAAAATAAGGAATTTTTTTTTGTTCTAGAATTAGATGATTTTTAGACTGTACTGGTGAATATATACTAGACAAACATCTATTTATCGAGTCTGCACTTATATTTTATAACTTGATATATTAGATTTGAACATTAGCCTCTTAATAGAGTTTGCTGTTGATTTTCTTTAAAATATTGATATTTAGATATGTATTTGGAGTGAAACTAATTTTTATAAATGTTTATATTTTTAAATTGACACTTATGTAATTCACCAAATTCATTGAAAAAGTTTTTAAAAAAGCTAAATTCATATCAATGAACAAGAGACGAGAACCACAACATAATTTTAAAGAGGTAGAAAATGAGATCACTTATGGAGATTCAATAGTAAACAAATCGAGAGCAGAAAACCTAATCCTCTTTCGTCATTATACAATCGATGTTGCTTATCTAGTTTTGGTGATTTGTGTCAATCGCAAAACTTAATTTTCTTTTGTGCATATGAAATCTTAAAAATAATTAAAATAAACTGTAAGACATTAACTCTTCAACAACAATGATACATTTAAGAGACCGATATATTTGTATTTCTCGTAGATCGTTAAAATTGTAATGTTGCATAATCTTAAAGCCATTTAATGAACAAAAATTATTATAAAAACTCAGCCCAAAAGTAACATAAGTATTTGTGGAAAAGCCCATATGCGACTCAGCGGTAGCTTTTCCGGTTTACATATATGCGTTCAAATCTCGGCAATATGATGAGCATCCGGAATCAAGTTCGTGATAGAACAATACATCAACGATTGAAAGCGGATTTGATTGAGCATATATGGCAAAAATTTGGAACAAATCAAGATTTCAACTAATCTGTTTTTTCTCGTTTACGGTTTGTATTTGTATTTTTAATATGTTTTTATGTCATTTTTAATAAAAAATTGATGTATCAATTTCTTTCAAATCATTCAACTTTAAAAAAAAAAGAAAAAAAAATTTAAGTACCCCAATGAGGTTCTACCAATGGAGGATGAAAAAACTAAATAGATTAATAGAGATACTTAACCTTTCAAATCACTACATTATACACTAATTTAATTTTAAGTACCCATTAGGGCATCTCCAATGCAACACTAAAATTTACTCTATATTTCACTCTAAAATAGAGTAACTCTATTATAGAGTTGAATTTGCTCCAATGGTTCACTCTATAATAGAGTTACTCTATAATAGAGTGGAATATAGAGTAATCTTGTTTTTTTACTCCAAATATAGAGTGAAAAAATAAGATTAGTCTATATTTCACTCTATTATAAAGTAACTCTATTATAGAGTGAACCATTGGAGCAAATCCAACTCTATAATAGAGTTACTCTATTTTAGAGTGGAATATAGAGTAAATTTTAGTGTAGCATTGTAGATGGTGTTAGGGGTCCCAATGGATGGAGGTGGTCTAAGTATTAGTGGAAAAGCCCATATGCGACTCAGCGGTAGATTTTCCGGTTTACACAAAGGAAATTACTATCCCGGTTGAAATGACTCCGGTTTATAAAAGGATTTAGTTTGATTTACGATCCGGTTTTTTGGGTAAACAGTTAAACGCAGGAAAGGAAGTCGTTTCAATTGTTCTTCCGCCCACTACCTTTTAGTAATTTCGAAGGGAATCTCTGATCTCGATCCAGATTCATTCGTGGAGGAACCCTACTTCATTGATTACGGTGGAGAGATCTGTGTTAACAATTTGAATTCCCTTTGTCGTAATCGCAGATCCCGCTGCTTCTCTCGATCGATGTCGGGTTGATTTCTCGCACGAGGAAGGTGAAAAGAATCTGAATCGAGATTGATTAGTGTTGGTGTGCTATGAGTGTTAGTGTATAAGCAAAAAGAAAAATGAAGTTTTGGAGAGAACGTGAAAGGGAAAGCAAAGAGCAGATCTTAGCGCCATTATGTGGCCAAGTTCGAGTCTTGGTCGTTGGTGATTCAGGTGAATGATCTAGCTAGGTTGATTGATAGATCATTGTGGTTAGGAGTAATGGTTGTGTGGTCGTTTAGTTAGTATCTTAAGCCACCTTTGTTTTCCTTACACTCTGTTATGTTTGATTTTGCTTATGATGAGTCATGGCTCATGTTCATGTTGAGTCTTGGTCGTTGGTGATTCAGGTAAATCACAAGCTCTACGTTCATGTAGGTTTCTAAAATTATATGGAACCAAACCAAGTTAGTCGTTTAGAATGGTTTTTTTTTTTCAGATTGGTATATACACATGGACACTCATGCTAGACCTGATCGTGTGTGGCTCAGGTAGATAGATCATTCTGGTTAGGGGTAATGATTGTGTGGTCGTTGAGCTATCTTAACTCAACATTGTTTTCCTTAGCGAGTGTTACTTACTGTGTTTGCTTTTGCTCATGGCTCATGTCAATGTTTGAGCTGAAAAGTGTGAAAATATCCATACTTTGCATCATTTGAGTTAATTTTAATCTTTTCGAATCTCAATTTTTTTAATTTTTTTTTGGTTAGGTGTGGGGAAAACATCACTTGTACACCTCATTAACAAAGGTTCTTCTATTCATCGTCCATCTCAAACGATTGGATGCACAGTTGGTGTCAAGGTAACTTAAACCGTCTCTAATGTTCTCAAATTTCTTTTGGGAGATGAAGTTTTGATTTTTCTTTCTCTTACTTTCCTGTTGTGTAGCATATAACTTACGGGAGTCCAGCTAGTTCTTCGAGTAGCATTCAAGGGGATGCAGAGAGAGATTTCTTTGTTGAGCTCTGGGATGTTTCAGGGCACGAGAGATACAAAGATTGCCGCTCACTCTTCTATTCGCAAATCAATGGTCTTTCTTAACTAATGTATCCATGTTTTTCATCCTTGTTGTGTCTGAAACAATGTCATAAAGCGAGAAATTTACCTATTTGCAGGAGTAATATTTGTTCATGATCTCTCTCAAAGAAGAACAAAAACAAGCTTGCAGAAATGGGCGTCTGAGGTTGCAGCGACTGGAACCTTTTCAGCTCCTCTTCCCTCAGGAGGTCCTGGTGGTCTTCCTGTTCCGTACATTGTTGTTGGAAACAAAGCAGACATTGCTGCGAAAGAAGGAACAAAAGGAAGCAGTGGAAACCTTGTTGATGCAGCTCGTCATTGGGTCGAGAAGCAAGGTTTGCTTTCCTCAAGTGAAGAGCTTCCTCTCTTTGAAAGCTTTCCTGGTAATAGTGGTCTCATAGCGGTAAGTAATCACTAGTTTCTGTTAATCGAATTCAGTGTTTGCTTTTTACTTATATGATTTGGTGTGGGCGCAGGCAGCTAAAGAAACCAGATACGATAAGGAAGCTTTGAACAAATTTTTCCGGATGGTTAGTGTCATTAAACACACCTTTCTTTAAGGTTACGTCTTCTCTATACTGATAAAACTATTTTTTGTGGTTCTTTTAACAGTTGATAAGAAGAAGATATTTCTCAGATGAACAACCAGCAGCTTCACCGTGGTCTATTTCGCCGCATCGAACCTCATCATCCCAACGGTTAGATGACGAGATCACAAGCGATGATGACCAATTCTACAAGCGAACAAGGTATAAAACAACGCTAAAAGCCAAAGATCTTTTAAAAGTTAGGTTTGGTCTTAACAGTTGATTGTTGCAGTTTTCATGGAGATCCTTACAAGTACAACAACAACACGTTACCGCCACTTCCAGCACAGCGCAACCTAACTCCGCCTCCAACGCTATTTCCACAGCAGCCGGTCTCTACTCCTGACAACTACGTTATCCCGAGATTCTCACTTTCGAGTGAAACAAGTAACAATGGCAGTGGTAGATCAAAGCGAATGGATATTAACGTTTGAAACCATGCGATCTCTTTATCGTTACAAGAAAACTTAATGAAGATGTGTTGCTTTTGGTATTTGATGGTATCTATTATTCTTTTTTTGAATGTTCCAATGGTTTTTCTTTTTATTTCGAGATGGATGCAAGTGGTAAAGTGAATATGCGTGTAACCAAACCCTCTTTTGATTGTTCTCGTAGCAAATTATGTCTGAAACAGAATGAGAAAAATTGTGAATGATTTATAATAATACTTGTTGATAAATATAAGTTGAATTTACAATCTATTTGTTCGATTTATTATCACCCAAACAAAATTGATATAATTTACAAAAGAAAATGTTTGATTTAATTCAGCTTTTGGTAAATATTTAAAAGGAATATTCACTCGTACATTTTAACAGAGATAGAGTAGAGAGAGAGAGAGAGAGAGAGAGTTGGACACGACAAGCTGTTCCTAACACCAGCGAGAGTCGCGAGATAAAACAGCGAAGGTATGTGACTTTGTGCCCTAAGAATTACACTTTCCATTGAATCTTTCTTCTCTCAGAACCTTCTGGGTTGCTATTTACATATGCAAAAACCCTAAACCCTATTCCGTAGTTCTGTACCCTTTGCTCAATTTCGAATTTGATTGAATTTTTTTAAATTTAGTATCAGATTACAATCTTCCTTTAAAGTGACAAGCTTTTCTTTAACTTTGTGTTCTTGATTAATTCCTGTAATGCGCAGTGTGATATAAATTTGAAGTCTTTAACAAGAAAAATGGTGGAAGTGTGGTGGCCTCTGTTAGCAGCAGCAGTCCCTGCGCTTATCGGAGGACAAGCATTGAGGATAAAGAAGAGACGCGGGGAAGAAGAGAGGATCAAGAGTGCTCGAGGAAGAGAGAAAAGCTCTGACGAGATCTTTGTCTGCGAAAGAGTTTGCACTTCCAAAAGAATGCTGAAGAAAGTTGGAGCCTTCTCTAAAGATCCTATTCCCGACACTTGTGTTACTGTCTGCGGTGTATCTGAGCTTGACGCTTGCTCTGATGCTTGTGCTCGGACCGTCTGCGTGAACCAGCACCAAGTTGCTAACTGGAATGACATTTGTCTAAGGAGGTGTCAGAGTGAGTGTCTTAAGCTCTCTTCTTCTTCTTCTCGCTCTTCTTGATATGTTTTAAGAGTTTGAATCTCTCTTTTGTGTTGTTTGAGTTTGAGTCTGAACGCTATGATTGGTTCCTTTTGAATCTGAATTTTTTTTTTTGTAAGTTAAATAACATTATGAGCAAATCTTTGGTGGATTACATTTACATTTCATCATGTGAGGTTTGTTTGGTAACTTTCTCAGCTGTTTTGTGAACTGCTTCTCCTATGACACCTCCTGCTAGTTTTGCTGATTCTTCAATTGCTTCTTTGCTTACTTCAAGGCTCCTTGTGGCCGCCTCTTTTACTTTCTCTCCTTTGTCTTCTCCTTCTTTGTCCTTATTGTTATTGGCGCTGTTGCTTCTGAAACTGTCACAACAAAACAACACACAGAAGTTTAGTAAAACGGATTTTGAAGAAAGGCCAAGATCATAGTGTTTACTCTAGATTTGGAGGGTAAAGCTTCGTTTGAATCTTCTTCATTGCACCTTGAATCAATTCCCAAGAACTAGGAGGAAACTTCTTGCCAAAGATCCCACATATAATCTTCACAAGTGAAGGATTCTCTTCTTTCTTGGCTACACCATCATCATCTGAAGATACCGGCAAAATCCCCCTAGAGATCAAGAAGATGATGATGATGAAGAAATTAAATCTGATTCTTCTTGATTCATTCATGACCTATATATTAATTCGTTAAGAAGCTTCAGAGATATCAAGAAAGGGACCAAAAGGAAAGTGAGAGATGAGAGAAAGATGACGCCACGTTTCTAGCATCAATAGAAGCAGATCCGACTTGTGCTTTGAACGATTCTTGCGTAACACATACATTGACTTTAGAGAGAACTTAATCCAATATTTAATTAGACATTACATAGAAAAAATATTCATTTCTGTCTCGTATAAGTTTAAACACACAAAATTTGAGCAGCTCCCTCTTCTAGGTAACACATGTCCTGAACCCTTGATCAAAACCATGTCATTGTCCAGATTCTTAGCTATAATCACTTCACCACATCTTCTCCACCAATCACTTCATTTGAAGAAACAAGCATGATCAAGATTCATCGGCTTCTCATACTGTACTGCTATACACCCCTCAGCAACAACCCAATCCCCATTCACAGCCGTTGCACAGCTCTACAAACAGAGCCCAAGTGATTTAAAATATTATGTTCTTGAAGACTTTTAGTTAACTCATTGGAATATATGAGAAGATCCCATAAGAATAAGTATGTACCTTGGAACAAGTGTAGACAATAAGTGTCATCCAATCCCAGCAATCCAACGATTGCTTCAGCCCTTCATCAACAACACCCTCATGCAGAAAATATATCAAAGGAGACATGAGTTGCATCTCAAACACCATCGGAGAGTCGCAATGCCTGCACTTATCAGGAGACTTCAGGTCTTCCCTGGCCAGCAATGGCTTACCTCCATATGAGTACCTGACCATGAAGAGACAATCAGACCAAAGCTCAAAAACCATTCAGTAAAAACGATTACCTGAAACATTGCTCAGAGTTCGCATCTAGTCTTTTTTTGAACTTAAGGTAAGTCCTATCTGCGTTCAAAGCTTTGTCATATTCATACTTCTCATCCTCCCAAGCTTCTTCAGCTTCACTCTCATCGTTCTTGCTTGTTTCTTTATCCTTAATGGACATAGACGAATAACTCATGGAGACACGTTCCACATCTTTTGTTGAGACTTTCTCTTCCTTTGTGTAAATGTAGAAGCAGGGAAGCACCGCGCCAGTCTCCACTTTAACCTGATCCACTGACTTCAAAGGTGAAGGCTTTGCTTTAGTCCCTGAGCTAGCATTGCCACTTGGTTTACTCTTCGGTTTCTTGGAGTTGGATGCAACCGTAGTAGCAGCCTCCGCAATGGCTTTAGCTAAACTCTCAAAATCAAAATCTTCATCATCATCATCACCATCATCGTCTAACCAATGAGTTTTGGAAGGTGTATCCTTAGGTGAGGCAACGGGAAGATCCTCTGAATCAATAGATTCTTTCTCCTTTATAGCTTTCTGAACGCTTAAAGCTCTCCAGCTGAAGCAAAACCAGATGAAACACAAAGTTCAGACCTTTGATCATTCTTACATAATCATAAAAAAAGATAAAACCTTTGTTCAGAAGCTCCACATTTAGGCATCAAGCAACCGAAGATATAGAGAGTACGCTCTTCTTCAGTTGAGATTGGGGAGTAAACCTGAGCTACAAGGGAGAGTTTACTTCCACAGGAACAGCAGTTTAGTAGGTCTGGTTTCGGTATATCATCTGGTAATGGTGGCCAGTCCTGGAAGCAAACTTATGATCAGTACCCAGAAAGAAAGATTTGAACTTTTATGTGAAAGGAGTGATGAAGAGAAAGAGTGTTACCGGAAGACCTCCGATTTTAGTTGTGTAGTGATCAGAAGACTCGAGCTCGTCTTCTGCCCACTGTCCAGGCAAACCCAGAAGAACTCCGACCATGATGATAACAGAGAGATTTCTCGGTGAAGTTAGCTCTGTTTCGAAACAACAACGGTGAGGACGACGAAGCGAGAGGTGGGAGAGAATAAAGCCAGTTAGGGTAATTAGAAAACCGGTTTAAATCGAACCAATTGGTTTAAATTGAACTGAACGATTTCAATTGAACCAGTTGGTTTTATGATTCATGCCACTACTAGGCAGCACTCCGTTTATGAGATGGTAACGTTTCTTTATTTCTAGGGAGATTTGGAAAAATGAGACATTTTAAACTTTTGTTTGTCATAATAAAACTTTTCATATTTTTAGCAATTCTGGACATATTTTACCATTTTTTAATGGAAAAAATAGTAAATTAAATTTTTAAAATGTAAAAAAATATGAAAAGTGTTGGAAACATAGGTATGACAATATATATGTTTAAACTTTAAAAAAAAAAATTAAAATCATATTTTATTTTATCTTTTAGTTACAGTTAGAATACTCATTCTGTAATCTACCTAGTTTAAGTTTTAAACATAGACTAGATTTCCACCCGCACAACCGTGCGGGTATATATTTTCACATTTATATATATAAATATTTGTTTTACATAATTATTATATATTTTTAATGTTACTCACATATTTAAATATTTGTATAATTATGCCAAATATAATAATTTTATAGTTTTCATCTGTAAATTAAAATCATCACATATATATGTTGCATATTATATATTTGTCCTATTGAATTTTCGTTTGATTACTAAACTAAAATTTTTAATGCGTGAACATATATGAAAACAATTTTGTATTTAATATATCATAATCATGATCCGTAATTCAAATCGCTAGATTTTTTTAGTAAATTTTTAATGTTTATTAATTTATCTAATAAATTACTGTATATTAAAAAGTTTGAGATAATTTAAATTTTTATACATGTATTATATAGTTTACTAATATTAACCCGTTCTACCAACATATTATATTTTTAGCATAAATATTTTATATTTATAAAAATAAAATATGTTAGCTTATAAATTTAAAATAATTTTATCATATTTTGTTCAATATAACGTTTTTATTTTAAAATGATAGATATTATCATAAAATTGATAAAATATGATATAATTTTATTCTTTTAGTAAAATTTCATTACTAATTATAAAATTAGTTGAAAATATTTATATTCAATTTATGACAATTAAGATCTTATTATAATCTTTTTCAAGAGATTTGTTAGAATTTAAAAAAAAACTAAAAAAATTAAAAGGTATAAAAGATATTATGATTAAAGTAGTTAAAAATATTATATATATTAGCATTAGTGATATACATTTAATAGAAAATTTAAATGATGGTCCAAATAAAAATATCACTCATCAAAAAATCATGATATTTATTTTATTAGAAAAAAATATGAAAAAATTAAAATAGAAATAAATATTTATTTCTAACAAAATCTTTAAAAATTATTATTAAATTTATTTTGAAATTAATAAATTTCATTTTATTTAAATTTTCGTTTATAAACCAAAACTATATTAAATTTTAATTTCTAATGATAATTTAAATTAAAACTAACTAATTTTCGAAAGTAAATTTAAAAAGATTCTAAGAAGATTTTAAAAAGATTTTGTTAGAACATTTTAAATATATTATTTGTATTTCAAATAAAAAGATAAAGATATTAAAGATATAATAATGAATTTATGTAAAATATGATATTTTCTAATAATGATCCAAACTAAAAAAATCACACATGAAAAGAAGTCATGACTTCTGTTTTAATATATTAGATATATCAAGGGTATATACCGTAAACTATCCTTTCTTATATATTCTAGCAAATATAGAATCAGTTACGTTATAATCAAGAAAGATGTCTTCGGTATACCTACAGCTTCATAACAATATATATTATAGCCACAACTCAATGATATAGGTCTGTTATATTACGTACTTGTTCTGCCTTTTACATTATATGACGCCTACATGAAGAATACATTTCTCACCAACTATACGGTGTTCTGCTTAGGTAGTGTACATATTCTAAACAAATCGTGAAAATATGAAAACTTCCATATTCAGTTAAAGAAGTTTCCTAAATCTAAACTAAATCTCTCAAAATATATTTGAGAATATTTTCTCCACGTTCTTCTCCTCCTTCCACGATCTTTTTCTATTTGGTTGTGTTTCTCTCTTTTCATCCACAAAGTCATCTCTTTTCTCTATCAATACAATCTCTTCTCTCTATCAATACAACATGGTGATAATCTATGTTAAGTATGGCGAATGGGTGTCTAGTTGCAATGAAGAGTGGAGTTTCGTGGTATACACATCAAGGCGTGGTCGAATGGTAACATTAGAAACTACTACTCCATTGGAGAAGCTCAAGAGGATCGTGTGTGAGGATCATATCTTCTCTCTATCAATACAACATGATCTTAATCTATGTCAAATCTGGTATCTTCTCTCTATCAATACAACATGATCTTAATCTATGTCAAATCTGGTGTATGGATGTCAAGTTGCAGTGAACAATGGAGTTCATGGCAAAGAAAACCATGGTCCAATGATAACATTTATTGAAGTTTTAATCGTTGTAACCAGAGAAACATGAAAACACTAACAGGTGAAACTTTGATTGAAAAAAAATTGTATTGCTGAGGTTTTACCTCTATTTGAATTTTCCAATAACAAGATCAAGGACTCTTCATAAACAGCCTCAAGCCAATTAAAATCATTCGATAAAGAAACAATTACAGAGCATAATGAAACTGTTACAAGCTCTAAAACTTTTGATTTGAAACCAGAACGTTTATAAAAATGATCCAGAATTTCATCAAGAGCCATGAACCATGAGAATCTGAATGAAGGAAAATCAAAGAGAAACTAATAGCTTCACAACTCCAATTATTGTTGCTTGAACCTCCTTTGGTTCCCTTGAACCTCTCAGTCCAGAGTACTACTCGCTTGCTGCAACTTTGTGTCTTGCACTGAGGGTAATAGTATCACCCACCTGATACAACACACGAAAGTCAATTTATCTTCCAAGACTAGTGAACAAATCTTTTATGTTGAAACTCATATTCGAGGTTGTAGACGCTGAAAAATGAAACGGTGTACAGTTCTGTGCATAATCAACGATCAGAAAAGATGGATTTCTTACATGCACTAATCCCACTACATAAACAAATCACTTAAGTCTACAATATCATGCTTGTTGACTGTAATTAATAAAAAAATACTGACTTCTTCGTTTTTTTCAGTTCCGTCTCTTGGAATGCAGATCCAATGCATGTGTTCTTTAAAAGTCAATAATTAAAAGACAACAAAGAAAAGTAAAAAAGTTGTGATTGTGGGAGAGGAGATGGTTGAAGCTGACACTGCCAAATTACCTCTGTGTGGTTCATATAAATCCTTGGGAACGAAAGACACTTGTCACGGTCTGCCAGTAGTCAAAATACAACACCAGGCACGTAAACTGCTCTATGGGTATCAATATTCAATAACCCACCGAGTTTTAGGTTTTATTCTCCTTTAAATATCGTTAGAATAACTGAATGCAGTTTACAATTTGTATTATATTAAATATCATGCAGTAAAATTGAAAACAATCGCCATCTATACACTTATTAATATATATCACGTACCGGCTGGCAACATTAAACATGAAGTTATGTTAATCGGCTCCATGATTATATATCTAACCAAACTAAGTCGTCCTTATTTTTATTAACTAGTTTTAGACTTTTGTTTTTTAATATGTATATATTCAGTAACGATAGATAGTCGGCTAGGTTTGATTTTTATATAACAAAACACATCTACTTATGTTAAAATATGTTATGGCTTTTCTTTCTTGTCAACATGTTATGGAATTCTTTTCTTTTTTTTTGTTTGGAGTGCGTGTAATTCGCTAACTAATACTCTAGGAAAAAAATAGAATTTTATAAAATCGAGAATCAGATTAGATCTGAAATCAAAAATCGTATCCATATTCAAAAGCTAGACCAGCAAAACCACGTACGCGGTACGCTCACAGAAGGTAGAGGCAAAAGCTGACGCGGATAAAGCGTGTGCATGTCCCAGTGAATGACATTATTAGTAATTTGTTCACAAATGCTTTATCTTTTTTTTTCTGATAGAAAAATATAAAAAGAACGTAAAATAAAATATTTGAATACATATTGTGTAACATTGTATTCGTACCACCCAATCTAGCTGTAATTTTGCTCTATTAAATATTGCATACCTTCCTCAGTAGCTTTCTTTATATATGTTCTCTCCAGTACAATCTCCATTGCTCTAATATCATATTTTCAAGAAAACAAGATAGGACTCTCTCTTCTCACTACAGCTTTGGTCGTATGGATGATCTAAAGGAGGTTTAAATCTCTCAAACCCTTCTTCTTATTCTTCTGTTTTTCCTCCAGAGAATAAATTTTAAAGTTGAAGTGATCCATGATCATTCACTTTTACAGAGTGAATTTTTACATGTTTTTTGAACTAGTCTCTTATATATCGAAATTAGGGAATCTTTTGAGAATCAGAACAAACGATTTTAAGGGGCTTTTTTCTTTTGTTGGCAGAACAAGAACTCGCCATGGCTATCAGTACCACAGTTTGGAGACTGGGATCAGAAAGGAGGAACCATTCCTGACTACTCAATGGATTTCACAAAGATCAGAGAGATGAGGAAACAGAACAAGAGAGATCCTTCTCGAGCCAGTCTTGGCAACGAAGAAGACCTCATTAACCCTTTTCATAACCAACCTACTTCAGTTGATAATACTAAGCCTAAACTCACGACTGTTCACAGCGACAACAACAGAACCAACACTGAGTTCTCTCACCACCAGCCACTTTCTCCATCTGTAAGAGATTACTTTTCAAATTTTTTGTTGATATCTGAATGATTGATTGTGTTCTCGATCAGTTCTGTGCCATTAATATAGGCTATCGAATATAACTTTGTAGTAATTTGGTTACACAATATTTGTTCTATATAGTTGATCATGTGTTTATATTCATTAAGTTACATGCATACACTTGAATTTCCCATCTTAACATTCATTTTTTCTTGATGTGGGTGTATATGATCTAGATGATTGATAGTGTCTTCAAACCGTTAGGTAGGTGTTTTTAATTTAGTTAGGTTGTGGAATCTAGCTTTGTAACTTTATATGGTTAGATGTTGGGTCACACATTGTTTGTTCTACTTTACCTTTTTCAAAATTGCAGACTTTTTTTTTGAGATTTTGACTGAGTCGTGTCTATGTGAATTGGATGATTGTGTATTTTGGATTATAGCTGTGTGTGTTCATTTGATGTGGGCCTTACCTTCTTGGGTTGGTTGCTTATGGAATCTAACTTTGTAAGCATTATATGGCTTCTTCTAGCAATTGGGTGAATGTGGTCCCTCAGTGTTTGGTCTATGTTAAGTTGCTAGCTGCTATTTATATATACACATGATATTAACACCCCCACCAAACTTCATAAATTAGATTTTGAGTTTATATTAGATCTGGATCATGATTGGGTATGGTTGAGGGGGTTTATATGGTTATAGAATCACATCAAAGAGATAACTATATAGTTCTTGTTCAAAGTAAAGCATAATCCTTTACAAGAAAAATGTGTGGCTTATAACCTTTTGTGATCTACCACGTGAACTGCACAGACGAGGAGAGGAATCTTCAGCTGCTTCAACTGCTGCGTTAAAGCTTGAAGGTTTTTTTTTATAATAGAGACGATGAGGAGATGAATCTTCAGCTGTTTCGATTATTTATAATAATGAAGACGGAAATTAAAATGAGTAATGGTGACACCATTACACTTGTATTTTTCTGCGGAAGCAGTAAAGTATTAATCAAGTTTGTCTGCTGTTTACTGTTATCTTCCAATGTCTAACTATGTTTTTGGTATTAATTTGAAGTGTAGTTTAACTTTCTCTCCTTCTTTTTTTGTTGTAATTTTCTTTTTTTCCCAGAGATTGATGTTGTCAGTATTGTGTAATGCAGAGTAAATTCTTTTGTACTTACTTTCAATTGCGTTTGCCATCTAACTATCTAATAATCAAAACACATAAGATACGTTTACTACAATCATCCTCGTAAAGTCTTAAACTCAGTACCTTAACTAAGCTTATTGGAGGTTATTGTGTAAATAGAGAAGTCACACTATGTTTCAAAAAAAAAAAAAAGAGAAGTCACACTAAGAAAGATGTACATGTCCTCGTCTATTTCTGATGAAAACGATTATCAAACTTGAACATTGAAATTGAATCAATAAAGTTGATATGGCCGAGTTGGTCTAAGGCGCCAGATTAAGGTTCTGGTCCGAAAGGGCGTGGGTTCAAATCCCACTGTCAACAGTTTCTTTTTTTTTCGTTGCTCTGTTAAAACAGATCTTATTAGTTACTACTGATTCCACCTATAAGGCTATAACCCGTCGATCTAAACCTCTCCTTTTGTTACTGGTCCAAAGTCATCAAAGTGAAATACAAAGCTTTACGGACAAGATCTTATCACAGGTTTTTGAAGGGATACAGACTATAACAATCTTGCTTTGAAGATCGTGTGGCTGAACGAACGAAACAAGATAAGATAATGCTTTTCAGATTCCCAGAGTTTGCATTCGTTAGAACCCATCAACTATGATTCCTACTCTGTGCATATAGTTCTCACTGAGCTCCAATTATAAAACCCATCTCATACTCGAAGTTTCTTCTGTGATCAGTGGGGGGGAAAAGTCGAAAACAAAAACGAAGTAATTAAGTAAAAAGAGGTTATTTTCGGAATAACCGGTAGGCGGTTGTTTTGTGTTACGTTTTCTCCTCCCACATCGGTTAGCTACAAAACAATTAGATCTTCTAGCAAGTATAAATAAGAGGCCGTGTCACACAATTCAATTCATACCTTTCTCGGCCTTTTGGCTAAGATCAAGTGTACTATCTGTTCTTATCAGTTTAATATCTGATATATGGTCATCGACCCATACGATATTAACTATATTTATTTAGGGAGAAGGCCCATCAAAATAGTTTGCTATCTGGGCTTTCGGAAGTCGCTCTTACGTTGCACTACTGCACGGGTCTGGCTCAACCCATCAATCAAATAGTCCAATTTTTTTTGTGTTTACTCCGAAAATCAATGGTGCGTATATAACATGCCCGTTAGGGCAATAGGGCATGTTTTGTTCTAAGGAATACTGGTCACGGGTTTGCTATGTTTGTAACTCGAAAAAGAGTAATTGGGCCTTTAGTGATAGCCCTAAAAGTTGGACGACGAGAGCGGATCCTATATCCTTCAAAGCCTTGAAATTTAGATTTTTTTTTATTGTTTTTACTTTTTTTTTTTTAACCACTAAATTTTATTAGATTGTAAACGGATGATACAAAAAGTTAATTAGCCAAACAGGAGGCAAATGAAAAAACAAAGCAGAGACATTTTGATAAGTAGCATATTTAGCAATAGCATCAGCCGCCTGATTCTTTTCTCTATTTATAAACTCCAGTGAGTATTCCGGGAGAAATTGCAACCAGTGACGTATATCGCATAGCAAATTCCCCAGATCCACATGATCTTTAACTTGATTAATAGTTGTACACAACTCTTGATTATTTCCTTCAAACCACACTCGTCGTAAACCGCGAATCCAAACTTGCTGAAGAGCTATTAGAAAACTTAAAGCTTCCCTTTCTATAGATGTCTGCATCTTTTGTACTTGAACACTTCCCGCACCCAAGAATTTTCCGAACTCATCCCTTAAAATCCAACCCACTCCATCCATTGTTTTTCCAGAAACAGAACTATAATCAAAATTACATTTAAGCCAGCCTGTTGGTGGAGGTTCCCATTTTGACGATTTCGCCTCTTGATATCGTGGTTCAGAGTTAGGAAGAACAACATTCCTATACCATTCAGCATTTGCATCCATAGCCCGTCGGAGATCCTCTATAGGATGAAGATTTCTTTTTTGGAAAATGAATTCATTTCTTGACTTCCATAATAACCAAAGGATCCAAAACACCAGTTGTCTTATACTTTCATTCACATATAAGGACTCCATAAATTCAAATAAGGCAAGTAAATTATCCTCCAGGTTTAGAGTAAACACATGAGATGGCAAAATACCTGAGCATCTCCACATTGCCATTGCATGAGGACATAAGAACAAGATATGGTTTATTGTCTCATCATCATGACAAAATCTCTGGCAGGTTGGATCAATATTAATTCCCCGAGTACACAACTTTGTGTAAGTAGGAAGAGCACCAGAAACAACTCTCCATAAGAAATATTTAATCTTCGGCAAAATATTCAGTTTCCAAATTTTCCGTTTAATGACCAGAGAGCCTTCCGGTCTGATAATGGCTTCTCCCTCCTGATAAAGATGAGTTACTGTCCAATAACCCGACTTGACTGTGTATCTCATATCTTTCCTAAAAGGCCAAATCAAACTGTCCTCATTAGCATATCTAGACAACTTTATCTTTAACACTTGATCTATATCCCCAGGCTGAAGGAATCTCTCGAGAATTGATATGTTCCAAGAACAAGTATCCTTATCAATGAACTCCTCTACTTTCATGTTTTGATTGTATGACACTTGAATCACCTTTCGAGGGGGAATCACCGGTAACCAATGATCGAGCCACACATTTGTAGATTTTCCATTACCTATCTTTACACGAAGTCCCTGTTGAAGTAGTTCTTTACCTACTTGGATAGACTTATAGCCATAAGAAGCATGCTTGAGATTCGAAGACTGAAGGAAAGTCATCGAATGGTGATATCTTCCTTTATAAATTCTACTAAGAAGAGAATTAGGGTTTTGCCATATCCGCCAAGCTTGTTTAGCAAGTAACGCTTTGTTGAAGCTATATAAATCACGAAAACCCATCCCACCCTCATTCTTTGGTAGACATAATCTTTGCCAAGATACCCAGAAGATTTTTCTTCTCTCATCTCCTTTTCCCCACCAGAATTCAGATAGAATTGAATTGATCTCATCGCAAGTGGTTTTAGGAATCAAAAAACAGCTCATTGGGTAAACCGGTTTGGCTTGAAGAACAGACTTGATTAGAACCTTTTTACCCGCCTGAGATAAGAACTGGTTGTGCCACTGTGATGTTATAAGCTTGATCTTCTGAACAATGCCTTCAAAATCTTTGACTTTACTTCTACCAAATTGTTCCGGAAGTCCTAAGTATTTGCCCCCTCCACCAATGACTTGAATTTTTAATATATTCTGAATTTGAAATCTTCTTTGATTATCTATTCTCGCACCAAAGATAATCAAAGACTTCTCCAAATTAACCTTTTGACCAGAAGCTTTTTCATACTTACCAAGGATATCAGCCATACAAGATGCATTCTCCTCATTTGCTTTACAGAAAAATAGAGAATCATCCGCAAATAAAAGGTGAGACACTGATGGACATCTTCTTGCCAATTGCATTCCTTGAAATTTGTTTTCTCTTTGTGCTTTATCAATCATCTGACTAAGAGCTTCTGCACAGATGAGAAACCGATATGGAGATAAAGTATCACCTTGCCGTATACCTCTTGATGGTTTGATCTCTCCAAATGGTGTTCCATTAATCAATACCGAATAGGTAACAGATCTGACACATGACATTATCCATGAGATACAAATAGTATGGAAGCCCAACTTAACCAAAATATCTTCAAGAAAACTCCACTCTACCCTGTCATAAGCTTTACTAATGTCAGTCTTGATTGCCATATATTTCTCAGAGCAGTCCTTCTTTGATTTCAAAGCATTTGTAAACTCGTGAGCTACTAATATGTTATCAGAGATCTGCCTTCCTGGAACAAACGCAGCTTGTGATTCTGAGATGATTACTTCCAAACATTTTTGAATTCTCAAACCCAAAACTTTGGAGATCAGTTTATACGCAACAGAACACAAGCTTATAGGACGATAGTCACACATATTTGCCGCCTCAGGAAACTTTGGAATGAGGCAAATATTAGTATGATTAATCCCATTCTGCATTTCACCAGTTTCAAAAAACCTCTTTACCATCTGACAAACGTCCGGTCCAATAGACTCCCAAAATTGTTGATAGAATGCTGCAGTAAATCCATCAGGACCCGGGGCTCGATCCGCACCAATTAAGTTCAAAGCTTCTTTGATCTCTATATCTGTAACCAAAGCTATAAGTCTCTCATTCATCTCCATCGTCACCCTAGGTTGGATATTAGGCAAACACTCCTCAAGAGATATTGTGGGAGATGATGAGAACATTTCTTTAAAGTAATCTTCAGCCACCTGAGCTATTGTTTCCTCTTGATAATGAATGACTCCATATTTATCACTCATTTTTGAAATTTTATTCTTGCTTTTCTTCATTTTCGTCAATCCATGATAAAATGGAGTGTTTCTGTCCCCAAGATTCAACCACCTGTTTCTACTTTTCAATTTCCAATACTCCTCTTCATCCCGATAGGCTTGATTCAACTTGCCACGTAGCTCTTGAATATATTCAGTTGACACAGTACTATCTCTTAAGGCTTGATCCAACTGATTACGAATCTCAACTATACTGATAGCCGAGTTCGTTTGATTCCTTCTTTTCCATTGAATAATCTCAGTACGGCAATGACCAAGTTTCTGATTCCATCCTCGAATAAATTCTGTTTGACCCCAAGTATCAATGACCGTATCCACAAATCTCTGGTCTGTCAACAATCTTTTATCATAACAAAACAAACTCTTTCTTCGACGGTGTTTATAATCAATGGAAATGATCATCGGTCTATGATCAGATTCTGCTATTTCCAAATATTCATTCACTGAAACCGGAAACTTATTCAACGAAGATGTATTTACCATAACTCTGTCTAAGCAACACTCAATGATCTCCTTTCTACGACGGCCAACCCAACTAAAAGGATTCCCTGAATGCTTCAAATCCTTAAAGTCACAAATCTGAATCATTGTATTAAAACTCTGGAAACTAGACAAAGCTCTTACTCGACCACCTATCTTCTCATTTGGATTTGTCATTTCATTACAATCACCACACAACATCCAAGGTCCCAATCGAGTAGTTGCTATGCGCTGAAGTTTCTCCCAAAGAATATGTCTTTCTTTTGGAACTGGATGACCATAAACGCAGGACAAGTAGAACTGAAAACATTGATATTCAATATGCAAATCTACAAGGCGAGCATCACTGGAAATACAAGAAACAGAAAGGAAAGACTTCCAAAAGACAACTAATCCACCACTTAAACCTACTGGTGGTACAAGGATCATTTGATCAAAACCAAGATAAACTCCTATATCTCTAACCTAGTTGTTAGCTTGCTTGGTTTCAATCAGGAACAACAAGTCTGGACGATACAACCGCTGCATCTCCTTTAGACGTCGAACTGTCAAGCGTTGTCCCAAACCTCAACAGTTCCACACCTCCACTTTCATGGTGCGTCTGGTGGAACCGGGCCCACCGTGCCTCTGTTGATCATTGAAGTGTGATCATGTTCCTGATCCTGACCATAATCTTCCTGTAACTGGCGAAGTGCATTGAACTCCGCAGACATTCTCATCTTACCCACCGGGAACTTATCTATGGACTCCTCGTTTAGCTCCTCCCGGCTTCTCTTACCCAAGCAAGTATCAGACACCTCCATCGTTTGATCATCCTGAAACGATCCATACTGCCTAATGTCAACATCATCATAACGGCGAGATTCCCATTCCAAGATAGCATGATCTTCATCTTCTTCCGAAGCAACCTCTAACTGCCCTTGGACTTGACCCTCCACCACTGTAGTCTAATGAGAAGAACTACCTTCCTCTATCAGAGACTCAACAAACTCTTTCTGCCTCTTCATTCTAACTGCTCCCACTCTTCTTTCATACTCTTGTTGCACCTCCACCAAAGGAGCATCAGACCAGATGTTTTGCATTAGCGCAACAAAAGAACCTGAAGCAGAGCCTCTCACCGGATTCTGGTTTGATTGTGCAGGCGGCACAGGAGCATCTTGTTGTTCATGAATCTCCATATCACCATGACCTGGATTAGCTTCATCCTCTGCATTCCCACCATCACCATCACCATTCTGAGGATCATCATCTCCATTATCCTCCACCATCTGTGCACCCTCCACTGGCAAACAGTCACCAGAGTCATGAGTGATCATACCACACTGGTCACAAAAACCTTTCAGGCGCTCATATCGGAACTGCAACATCGTGTTGATTCCTGGTGAGAACTGAAAATTCCTCTTGAATTTGAGAGGGTTGGCAACATTCCAGTTGAGACGCACCCGGACAAATTCAACCGCCGCATTCACTTCAGGCTTAAAGTCGATTTTCATGACCTCTCCCATTCGATCTCCGATATCACGAATGACCGGCTCAGACATATACTCCAGAGGGATGCCCCTAATCTGAACCCAAAATGGGATGTGGTTAAGGTTATGATCATCCATACCCGCATTCCCTTGGGAAACGACCAGCATTCGATCATTAAATGCCCATGGACCCCTTTCAAGCACGGATGATAGCATCTCCTCCGTGGGGAACACGAACTGGAACTTCCTCCTCTCGACAATACGCCCTGTGATGAGACCCGGAATGCTCCACATCTTCGGTAAGGAAGTCAGAAGCGCTCTTATGTTTTGCTTTGTTTGCATAGTTGGTCTTCCCATCAACGAGAACTGGTTCACCCTTCGAGCCTCGAAGCAGACAGCCGCCGACAGAGTCACCGGAGCATCATCAATTCCCAGACTCAAATCTTGAATTGCCCTTCTCAGATTATCCGCCGTGATTGAAAGAGAACAATCGTATCGATAAGTATAGAGAATTTGGATGGAAATTTTCGATCCCAATTTTGACAAATTGTGGTCATATATATACCACAAAACTCTCCAACAACTTCTGATAACTGCTTCATCGTGATGGAGAAAACTCCCCACTACGGAGATAAAGGATTCATGGGAGGAATTGCGGAAAAACCACCCCACTACCAAATCAATTTGAAAAATATCAGATCGGAAATCTTCGAACATAGAACAGAAAAGTAACCGTAGAATCGGCTTTTCAATCGCCATTAACCGTCCACCTTGGTCGAGTTTATCCCCTCTTTTATTTTACTATTTTAAGTATTTAGCAAATTGTACGATTTGAAAATGGTCAATTATATACTATCAACGTGTTAAACATATAAGTAAAATAAATTGTTAATAATCTATTTCAACCACTGCTAACTTTTGTACTTACTAAGTTAATGTTTATACTGTGCAATTTTTCGACATTGGTTAATTTAAAAATGTTTTTAAATTCAGTGGAACCTATCGTCTTGAAAATCTTACCCACTGCTCTTGAATTGACAACTACGATAATTAATGCTATTTTGCTAAAAAGAGGATATTGCAGTTAAGGGAGTGGAGGACCACTCTTTAGAAATGTTCCGACTGAGGAAATCTAATCGAAGGGTGGTCCCTCGATGCAATTGAAAAAAGTGATCATCGGGCCATCGCAATAAAGTTTGTACGCTTTGGACCATTGTCTTGATGGATAATCAAAGAGAAGATGGAAGGTAATATCATCACACAACACTGATACAAGCCATTTTTTTCCCATAAAAGTCAATGAAAATTTCATATCCTTTTCGAAAGCTCTTTCCAAGTCAGATTTGGCAGATGCTATTGTGTATACAAATGCTAGACTTTTAATGTTCTCAAAGCATTAAAAAATAAAAACTCCTCCAGTTTTTGTTTGTTGGTCTTTAATAATTAGTCACTTAGTTTAGCTAATTGATCGTGACCTGTGAGTCTTGGTCATATAAATATCCCTCTTGTAAATCATTGACAACAAAAAAGAAAGCTTAAACCATAGCTGCTACCACTATTTTTTCAAGTATAGTTTGATAATGATGCAATCATGTAATGTATAATATGCTTGAGGTCTAGATCATGATAATATGCTTGAGGGTCTGAATCATGATTTATTACAATTTGCAGAGACCAAATTACAATTTGCATAGTCAAAGCCTTTATATATGGACCATCATCATTTTTCAGAGTAAAACATGTCTGCCGTAGTTGTGTAACATAGTCAAGCTTTTTAATACTATAGTTTTTTTTCTGAATCAAGTTGTACCTACCATCTTCGCAGTTACTCCCACTGGTCGATATTCAATATAAAAAACAATTGATGAAATAACTAAACACACTTGATGAAGGACTTAGTCATAGACACGATTCTAAGATGAAATTGTGATTATCATCTCTACAAAGCATTAAAAACACACACACCCAAAAGCTTAAAATAAATGTTAAAAAGCACTCTTGAAACTCTCAACCGTTATGTTGTTGAACCTGAAGTTACGGTCTGGACTCAGCTCCACGTAGTGTACCAATCCAAGCAGGTGGCTGCATCCCGGTCTGCTCATAAACCGTATCAAGAACCGGTGGCAACATCTTGTAGAGTCCAGCAATTTCCTTCATACCACCACTACCCATCCCCTGATCAACACCAGCACCACCACCTTGGTTCCACACACTGATCTTAGGCTGCAAGTCCCTGATGGCCAAAGCATTGGTCTTGGCGATATCCTGATAAACCCCATTGTTGATCATCAAAAAGTCCCTCATCGCCGAGTAGTCATTGTCAACCGCGTCCAAGAGAGTCTTGATGTAAGTCCCTTGAGCAGTGGCCATGGCCACAAGCCCATCCGCATCTCTCTGTTTAGCATAGAAGGAAGCATCAGCTGCAGCTTTAGTAGCCTCCGCTTGCTTCTGCTTCTCGTAGAGAACAGCTTCTGCCTTCTTCTGCTTGTCGTACAGCTCCCAGTTAGCTTCTTGCACCTTGGTCTCATACTCAACGGTGGCTTTGCTGAGGAACTCGGCTTTAAGCTTCTCCGTCCGAGTCAACGCATTCATCTTCTCGACCTGTGTCTGAAGCTCAGCTTCCCTCATGGCAACAGCCTTGCCGGCTTCAACCTCAGCCACACGAGAGTTTTTGGTCAAAGCAGCCTTCTGAATCGCGAGTGCTGCATCAGCCTGAGCAACGAGAGCCTCCTTCTCGTTCTGAAACACTTGGACCTCGGTCTTCACCTTGATATCCTCCTTTGTCCCTTCTCCTAGCCTCTGAGTTGCGATGATCTTCGACTCAGCGTCGATCTTGGCTGCGTTCTGGATGGTGAGTCCGGTACGTTCTTTAGCACCGACCTCTCCCTTCATCTTAGCCTCGGCGACATCGATCTTGGCTTGGTTAGCTGCTTCCATCTGAGTCTTCTGACCCAAGTAAGAGAAGTACTCATGTCCAGGCACATCAACGAGCTGCTTAACGTTAGCGTTGTAGATCACAAGACCAAACTGGTTTAACTCAAGTTGAACCTTCTCAAACACTTCCTTCTTAAACTCCTTTGTTCCTACAAAAAAAAAACACAATAATCAAACTTCTTGGAACCCTATCAAGAGGCAAATCTAGGTTTTCAGCGAAAAAATATTATAAAAAATTTAGTAAGATTTTATATAATTAAAATTCCTTAACAAAAAAATAATTATATAATAAAAAGTAAATTTTTTTTGAGGATTTAACTAGCCTATGTTCAAGACTTGCAACGCAAGCAAGATACGAATCTAGGGTTTCGAGATTTGGATCTGGTGATTTTACCTTTGAAGACCTCTTCCATGGTCATGGAGGCGACGAGGACACGAGTCTCTCCTTCGATGACACCCTGAACAAGCTCGTTGACGTGGTTAGAGTGCTTGTCGTGCTGAGACATAAGCATGGCGTACAACAAGAGAGCGTGAGGGTCATCGACGCGTGGACCGATGGTGAACACGGCGGGGATAACGAAGGGGAGTTTCTCGGAACTCATGGCTTGGACCTCGAAGGTGTAGTTGACCGGAGAAACGTCGAAGACGGTGCAAGATTGCCATGGAAAGACCCACGACTTCTTGGCGAGTTTGATGTCTTTGATCCCACCACCGGTGATGGCGAGGTACTGCGATGCTCTTGCGACTTTGTAACTCATTCTTCTTTGAAACTTGTTAGGTTTTGTTTGTGTATGTGTGTAGAGTAGGAGAGGTATCATAAGACGCAAGTACTTATATAAGAGTTCTTAATACGCGTAATTAGGAAAAATGGAAAATAATACTAGGAAACAAAACAAATTATATATTGCAAGAATCAGTTTAAAAAAAAAACAAATTATTAATTTTAATTTCCTTTTCTTTATCTCCAAGTTTACAAATATTTAGTGATCTACATGTGTTATATCATATGTTTGTTTGTTTTTTTGGGGTCAAAGTCTACTTAATAAGCTAGTGTGTCAAATTAATGTTTATAAAAAGATAAAAACGAATTTTAACTTAATTACCATAATCCATGTATATTTATTGATAGATATCAATGGTGTTTAATGTTTAGCTTTGACTTTTTTTATTAAAGTAATATTCCATCGATTCCGAAGAAACCAAGTTTTAGTTTTTTTACTTATATAAAAATAATATATTGTTGACAAACAAAAGACTAGAATAATATATTAAATTTTGATTGTCAAATGCATTACTTTTTTAATTAACTATTTTACAAATTTTGACCAATATAATATAATAAACACAATTTTTTGAAGTTTACATTTTATCATTAAATAATGTATTAAAAATGTAAAAAGTATTTTAACCAAAAAATGTAAAAAATGTATTTTTTGAAATATTTTAATTCTTGTAAAACATAGATATTTTGGAATGGAAAGAATGTTTATAAAAAAAAAAGATAGAAAGATATATATAATAGATATATTATGGTTTATGGTTGATATATTGGTGAAGCATCCAAGAAACTCCGGAACATCTTTTAAATATTCGCAAAGAATACTCCTATATGACATATCCGAACAAGCTGTATTCTATATGTCATTCAGCTTTTTTTTCTTCTCAATAGTCAATACCCACAGATTGTGTATTAGCTTTTATTTAAAATAGAGAAATAAAGGATAACTATTAACTAAATCTGTCGTTGAATTGAATAAAAATTGAATTCAGGAACTGACTAGTAGTCATAATCCATATCTGAAAAAACACAAGACGAGTTTCTCATAACTAATCAAATGCAATCGCTAATTAAAAATTAAACATACTAACAACTTACATAAAACCACGGGAAAATCGTAAATGATATACAACGATCGCGTGTTTTTTTTTCCCAACATTTTAACAAATCAACGTGCTACACGTGGACTACCAACCAAAGCAGGCCGTTATTTTCAGGAAAAAGGAAGGATCACAGCTCCGTCGCTTTATCTATCCACCCACCCACCCACCCAATATCTCGTCGTCTTCCGTTGATCATCTTCTTCTTCTTCTTCTCATCAATCAATCAAAAGAGAGACTCTCGTGGATTCAGAATCTCTCCTTCCGTCAAATTCATATTCTTACTCTCTCTCTATATATATATATACAAGGAGTTGCTGATGGTAGAGAGCTATAGTAACCTCTCGTGGCTCGTATGGATCCAAATGTTCGTCTTCTTCCTCCTCCTACTCCTCCTCTGCGTCTTCGGATTGTTATCCTCAGAGAGCAGTGTCTCATCATCCGCTGACTCACTTCCTTCTACGTCCGCCTCTCGGAGGTTTCTTTCTGGAGATCCGATTCCGATCAGCCACCACCATGGCTTGGGGTTCTCCGTAGTACAGTCTAATCAGGTTAACTCTCAACTCTCTCTACATACATCTCGATTTCTACGAAGAATCACTGATGCTTCATCGTTGACTTACTGTTTTTTTGTAATGTGTGTTCCAATTGAGATTATATGATCTGAAATCGACATTGATCGTTGATTCAGCTGGGTGTTGACGAATCTTTAGGGGTTAGATTGTAATTTACGAAAATATGTATAGAGAGTAGCTACATTAGAATGTAATGCCAGCGAGAAATTAGATTTTAAGAAAGTAATCTAAACATAGACAATGTGTGATTCCTAATTATGGGATCTTTATGTTTAGTTTATGTTATCTGTTATGCGATTTAATTGCTCTGAGTCATTGGCTTTAGATCTTTGACACTGAGAATTTTCAGGTTTATTATGTGTGTTTGGAACTTTTTGATACTTGAAGATTCAAGATTTTGTTTTTATCTTGCCTTTAAAGCTTTGTCTTGCTTATGTTTTCATAAGAGATGTCTAATGTTATCTTTAAGCAATGATAATCTTCTAATTTTTTGTCTATTAAGTAAACAACTTACTTCCTCTACTGCCCTTCTTTACTTTGCTTACACCAGTTTCAATAGGAAAAGGTTTTCTTTACAAGTTTGGTTTTGGTTTACCGGTTGCCACATGTTTCGAAAAAACCGGCACATTAGTCTCAGATTCTTAGATAATTATGGAACTAGAACTTGTAAATTTAACTTGGATATTGATCTGGAGACTAGAGAGGAGTTAGAAGAACCTTCTCTAGTTAGTACGGTTTATCCAAATTCTTCTCGTCTGTGGTATTTACACGCATTTGTGTTGAGTGGTGTTCTAGGTTATGGTTAATCACAGACCCATTTCTTAGATCCATCGTTTGTTAATGAAGTCATGTGCATTTGTTATAACAGATGGGAACTTCTCAGGCCATCAAAGGAGAGATAGCACCAGCTGAAACAAGGAGAGTCACGAGAACAGAGGAAGAAGAAAGTTCTTCTGATGAAGATTCGACTAGTAGTAGTAGTTTGTATCATCCCTGTAATTTGTTTCAGCTTGCTGGAACTGCATTCCTTAAGTGTTTTGGGCTTGACCGGAGTACACAAGAAACTGATGATTCTCTGAGACCTGAATCTAAGAAACAGAGGTGATCCAAGTTCTTGTGAATATAGAAGAAGAACATACACGTTTTTTATACGAGTTGTTGATGCGTAGCATTTGTTGATTAGGAGAGAATGAAGAAACATGTAAGTACATATATGGAAAGGTTATATTGTTGGGGTTAACATGAACGAGTTAACTCAGTGAATAACTGTGGTTTAAATATTTTAAATGCGGTTTATATCGGTGGTACATCTGAAATCTTCCGACCGCATGTCAATTTATGTTCAAAATAAATCGATTGCTATTAGAAAGTTTGGCTATAATGTAAGGTGTTGGATAATTAACTTCAAAAAAAACTAACAACTGAAAATGTATCCAAACTATTCTCACCATAAAGTTGGTTGGTTTTCAGTCATTTAAAAATTGAAAATAAACCTGTAAACAAACAAAACTTTGTACAAAGAAAATATAATAAGTACCAATTAATAATTTGCTAGCGGAAACTTGTTACAACGCTGACATATATGATCATAGACCAACTGTGAAACAACAAAGAAACACAAGAGTATGTGAAATGTCAAAGACAAATCACACTAATTGAGTTAAAAAAATGAAAACGTGTTGGTCAACAAAAATACTCAACCCTGAAAAAGGTTTAGTGTGGGGAATAAGAAAAAGGTCTTGGAATTGGAAAGCTAAACAATTCGAAAAATCCAAGAGACTTATCCAACGCCGATGCGCGTCATTGTTTCCTGTCCATCTTTTTTCCGAGACAACAATATTTGACCACATGCGTTTTTCTACAATCGAGTGTGACCTGAACTAGTATATTATAATACCTTTATTTATTTCCATTTCTGCATTTTGTAAGGTTTCAAAGTTTATGAAGGGTTTCCCTTTCTAAATTTTGACAAACCTATCCTAACGTTAATTTGGTGATATTTTCTTATATTTGTAACTTTGATGGTAATTTTATATATAAAACTTACATTATCATAAGTTTTTTTTTTATTTCTTTTAAGAATATCATAAGTTCTTAAAAATTTATCTTCTGTGTTTATGAAATGTCCCAAGTCCACCGATAAAAAAGAACGAGAGAAAGTTGCTATAGATGATTTTGATCAACGTCACTAAACTATATAACTGCAATTACTAAGTCTTACTTAGTTAAATGGTATTCCAGTAAATTTCAAAAGGCAAAACATAGGTTGGTTAGATGATTAAAAAAAATTAAACAGGTTATAGTTGATCAGCACAAGGATAAACTTCCGTATAAGTATAATTGTAATCGTTCATATGAGCCATTAACTATCTATATACTGTAATCGTTCATATGAGCCATTAGCACAAGGAGTCGTGTGAAAAAGATATATATATATATATATATATATATATATATATATATATATATACTGGATCTTGTCCGGCATTAACTATCTAGCTACAAGACGAGTGATTAAACATTAAAAACCCATTTTATAACCCAACGTTCGTCCTCCTTCAAGTAAACTCTTGTGATGTTTATTCCAATGTATTAGATTATTAGTAGACAGTAGAGTCATCAACCCACCTAAAGGTCAAACCCACATGCTTAATTTCGCTAATAGCATCTTCAAAAGAAACTCTATAACTTCAAATATAAAGTTTTTTGTTCTACAAAAATGAATTTCAAAACTTCAAAAATAAAGTTATTTGAAGTTTCACTACTCAAAACTCTAAATTTGAAGTTTCATCTTTGTATTTGCATCTTGGTCCTTATAATTAATTATACATCACATTTATAATTCTTAAGTATTTTCCATTCATAGTTTTAATCTTTAAAACTTTTGTATATTTTAAATATTATAAATTTATTTTTATAAATTAAAATTTTACACATAAAAGTTTTTTTTAAAAATCAAAAATAAAATTTATAATATTTTAAAAGTAGAATTAGACAACAAGAATATTACAAAAGAAACTTAATAATTTTTTTTAAGAAGACATGTACATGAAGACATAATTATTACATAAATTTAAATATTACAACAACACTAATAGTCTAGTAAATTTTCTCCAGAACTTCTAAAATATTGTCCAAAATTTTTTTGTATAACCGAAAAAATTACATTAATAAAATAATTTTATGTAATAATGTGGTATTTTTCTTGTAGTTTAATATTTAATTATGTATTTCTATTTATAATTTTATATTTTAGTGGAAGATTTTATTAATTAATATTACTATGATATTATTATATATGTGCTAGTTATCTATAAAAGTTTTATGGATTTATATTAATTATGACAAATATAAAGATGATAGTGTAAATTACAAATAATTTTGAAGTTAAATTTGAAGTTTTGCTTTTGGAGAAGAACAACTTGAAACTTCAAATATAGAGTTTGCAAAACTCTATAATAGAGAGTCTTTTTGGAGATGCTCTAATGACAATAAAAAATACATAAACTAGTAGACGCATGAATAATCATTTCATTTCTTTATATTTCCTAGTGTCAACTAAACAAATTAAAAACTCGGAAAGGAATTAACTAATCCTATCCGAAAGTTGTGTTTCAAGAAAATGTATTCTCTAGTATTAAAAAAAAGAGACACCAAATACCGAGTTACTATCCCACTATAAAACGGGAAGCTGTTTCTCTAACTTCTGTTCTCAATCACTCACCTTTCAAGAACAGCTTCACTTCTCTCCTAAACTTAATCAACCGTCTAGTAAAAGTCTTAACTCTCATCTCAATGGAAAAGGTTGAGAGACAAAGTGAAGAAGCATCTTATCTATGGCTTCCTTTTCACTTCCTCAACCAAACTATTAAAGCTATCTTAAGGTGTCTTGGAATACTTCATCATGATCCTCCCACGGTTACTAAAACGTCGTCAGATTCAGCACCCTTAAACCAGCCGGTAAGTTTCTCTAGCAATCTTTACATCAAAATCCAAGATAAATATTTTGGATGAATTTAAGTTTCTTTTTTCTGATGTTGTGTTGTATAAAGTATTTAGCTGTCTATCTTGAAGTTATATACTTTTTAGAAAAATCATGTTAATTGTTTTACAAATTACATAAAGTTAAGTTTGCGTAACAACAACACTCGCGTTATAGGTTAATAATATATTTAAGCAAAAAAAAGGTTAATAATATGCGCACCGACAGAAAAAGTTGATATTCAGCCTAAACATCAGTATTTTGAATAGAATGTCTTTAATTAGTAGTATTACGAAACAAAACTCAAACATGTGTGTTCTGATTCTACTTGCAGGAGGAGGAAGAAGAAGAAGATGTGGTCATGGAAGACAACGTCGTTGTGGCGACTATGGGCAGTAAAAACGGCATCATAATAACGAGTAGGGGAACAAAGGTGAATGCAAAGAGAAAGGAAAAGGCAAAAGTTAGCTCAGGACGACCGGGGAAACATCACTAGCAGTTTCACTACATTAATTATTATTTAGTTTGATTCTTGCAGCCAGTTGTGATTTTTTTTTTAATAAGTGTTTCAATAATGGTAGTAGTATAGTTTTGTTGTTTGTATTGATAGTTCTTAATGATATTAACTATCTACGGATACAAAATGGCTAAGAGCATCTCCAAAAGAAACTCTATAACTTCAAATATAGAGTTTTTTGCTTTCTAAAAAAGAACTTCAAAACTTTAAATTTGAAGTTTTGTAGAGTAAAACTCCAAATATAGAGTTTCACTTTTCAAAACTTCAAATTTGAAGTTTCATCTTTTTATTTGCATTTTGGTCCTTACAATAATACATCATATTTATAATTCTTAAATATTTTTTTGTTTATTGTTTTAATCCTTAAAACTTTTATATCTCATAAATATTTCAAATTTGTTTTATAAATTTAAGTTTTACACACGAAATTAAATAAAAAAATTTAAAACAAGATTTATAATATTTTAAAACTAGAATTAAACAACAAGAATATTACACAAAACCATAATAAAAACTTATTAAAAAGACACATGAAGACATAATTATTACTCAAATTTAAATATTATAACAACACTAATAGTCTGGTAATAATTAACTGAAGATGATTGTTGTTGTTATAATATTGTCCAAACAAATTTTGTATAGCCGAAGATGATTGTTGTTGTTGCTCTTGACGCATTTTTTGCATGATTCTTTCTTGTTCAAATCGAATGTATTCACGAATATTAACATCATCGATAGAAGCTAAGTTTTTTAGCAATATTTTATTTTCTTCTTTTACTTCTTTAAAAGCTAACTTTTTGCTTAATTTTGCAGTCGTAATTCAATCATCTCATGACCTTTTTTCCTGCTTGTTGTACTTTCGTTTAAAAGATCAAGGATTTTTTCGTTTGATGATACCAAACTATCAGCAGCCATATTATGAGGATATCCGATTTCAACAATTTTTGGCTCGTAATCGTCAAATAAAAAATAAAGAGAATCATTTCTTACTTCGAAATGTACTAATTGATCATATAAGGGAGCATTATGGAAATAATTTTATAGAATAGTGTAATATTTGCTTGCAGTTTAATATTTAATTATGTACTTTTATTTATAATTTTATATTATAGTGTAAGATTTTTTTAATTAATATTTCTGTAATATTTATATATATGTACTAGTTATTTATATAAGTTTTATGACTTTACATCAACTATGACAATTATAAGGACCATAGTGTAAAATATAAGTAATTTTGAAGTTAGGTTTGAAGTTTTACTTTTGGAGAAGAACACATTAAAACTTCAAATATAAAGTTTTGGAAACTTCAAAATAGAGTTTATTTCTGGAGCTCTAAGCTAGTTCATTAATCTGAGAACAACAATAAAATTTCATTAATATTCCAGCGTAAATTCACAACCACTACTATCGTACGTAACTGTCATTAATCAATGTTAAACATTAAAGGTCTAAATGGTTGACAAAAAAAACATTAAAGGTCTACCTGATTCCTAATTAATATTTTGGCGTTTAAACCAATAGTCATCATTCATCAGCTCGTCCTACCTCACATTATATTATAGATCGGTAAGCCTACTCGTGTGAATTAACTACGACGTGTGCTTTGTAGTTTATAGTTTTAAATGTCTCCACTCCTATATGTCTGCAACACTGTTTTTTTCTTAAAAGTAAAAAAAAAAAGACAAAATGAATTATAGAAAGATCAAATCACAAATTCACAATGTGAATTATACATGATAACATCAAAGTTACAGATTAATACATGATACTTATACTCTTCATAAAAAAAAAAAATATTTGATAACAGATATATATATTCATGGTGAGGAGCATGCGGCACCAATTTCGAACATAAAACAATATAACATTCTTCATTCTTAGACATCTACACCAACTAAGAATTTATGTTCTATTCACTTCATACAAATTAATATAAAAGTAGGAAGACATTTCATAAACCCAATCATAAACCATAGGTGGTGATAAGTCTCGCGTCACTTGAGAATCATAATGATTAAACAAGGCAAAGTGGTTGGTGACCCATGAGACAGAAGGTTGGGGGTCTTAATAATAATCGGTCCTACAGGATAAAAAGAAAACGATATGCCCTAAAATAATCATGATCTTCTACTTATAGAATTACAATTTGTAAGAGACCAGTACCACGACCACGACTACCACCATAGTGACCATGAAATGCATTAAGCCATTAGCAAACAAACAAAAAGCTGCATCACGTCAAAGGAATAATGCGAATGTTGAATTGTTTGAACATTCATTACGTATTATCTGCAAACTAATAAAGTAAAGTACAAAATATGATTCCATAGTACTATTAGTTCATCATCGTTTTATTTTTCTTATGCAACAGAAACAAGTCCCTTGTCCAGCCATAAATTGGTTTTACTTGAATTTTATTTATTTAACAAAGAATACGTACATATAAAATTAAGTGGAAATGAACTACGATAGAAATATTATGTTTCCTATAGATAATTGCGATTATGATTTATAAACATTTTTATAATTGTTTTGAAAAATAAAAGTAAAAATAAAATAGTGATAAACCAAAAGCGTTGGCATTTAGTCGAATTAAAGCAATAAAATTTGATGGTATAAAAAGAACCAAAGATCTGTTTTCTTACTACTACCAATTCAACTTCAACCATTTGTTTAATTCAAACAAAGCCAAAGAAAGAGCGTGGTTTGACTTTTGACCAAGACTAAAAGCTCCAACTTCACACAACTCCCAAGTATATTGGCTACCGCGTCGATTAAAGTCAAATTGTTATTTTATTTTGTTTACGTAACCCGGTTTTGTACATTACCAGCACCAACTATAGTTCATTCAAACTTCGAAGTCTGTACCTACCAAACCCTGTTTACTATAGACCCGGTCAACAAACAAAACTATAGCTGACCAACAACCAAGTGATATGACTGATAGATATCCCTTCCTTATAAAAGGAGTCGCATCTGCGTTACCAAGTTCCATCATCAACCTAAACACACAACATTTATCTCTCTCAAATATATCAAAAGAAAAACAAACATAAACAATGGAGAATATGAGAAACGGCGGAGAAAACGGTTCTCACTGGATCCCATATATGTTATTTGATCGATCTTCGGTAACGATTCATCTTCTAAAGTGGTTCGGCCTGGGAAGTTCTTCTCCATCATCCTCATTCTCATCTCACAGCGAAGAAGAAGATGTTGTGGAGATAAAGGAGGAGGAAGATGATATGACCGTCGATATCACGGAGCGTCGGTTGAAGAAGAGTAAGTCTAAGCCAAAAACAAGCCCAGGAAAAGGAGGAGGAGTTCATTAGGCTTCATATAAACTTATACGTATATAAAACATATAAATGCAAATGTATACGCAGTGTACGATGTACACTGTACGTAATAAGATGTAAGATAATATGGTTAGATATTTATTTTTGTACGTGAATTGGTTAAATAAAATCGAGTTTGGTCATTATTGTTTGCTTACCGATCAACATAAGTTAAAATGCTCGACTGCTGGTCATATTCGAACATCGTCGATATTGAAGAATCGAGTGACCCAACAAATGCAGCTCTAGCCTCTATGGGTTTTATTAGGCCCATTAATGATCCATAAATGGAAATAGTTGATTAACATGATTTCATCTATCGATGCCCTCCTCAAAAAAACCGGTGATTAAACATTTTAAGTTGTCTTTTGGAGCCGGATTTTTACAAGCAGAACATTATTGAGATTGAACAAAGTAGCAACAAAGGGTACACATACAAAGAGAGACCTTCCTCCATGTTAGATTCGAGAAGAAGAAGAAGCAACCAAAATTCCTACAATTCAAAACTTGAGTTGTGTTTCTGTTTGAAAATGGGTCCATAAAATTAGTTTGTATAACTTTATTTTTGACAAGTCTCAACAGTAAATAACATCTGCACATCACTAATCAAAATAATACATCAATATATTTAACTTTGTAACAGTAATAACATTGATACTTTTGACCGCACCCATAAAAAACAAAATCCAAACATGAAATAATAAATAACTAGATTCTGACCCGCCCTTCAAAAGGGCGGGTATATATTTTTTATTTTTTTTACATTTAATTTTTATATTTATGTTTTTAATCATATTTGTGTTTTTATTATAATCATATTTTTGTTTTTCTTATAATCATATTTAATTTAAATTTTGATAGATGTATTTGTTTTAAATATGTCAAGTTGCATAACTATACACTATGCTATATGTATTTCAGAAATTATTTTTAAACTTTATGCCTAAGTTTGTAACATATTATATTTTCTTAATAGTTATCTAACATAATTAGTCAAAAATATTCGTATTAAAAAACCAATTTTGGAATCGACCAGAAAATCAAGTCCCGTACTCTATTAGACATGAACTATATACCCGAACAACAAACCCGCCCCAACCCACCTCGAAGAAGAACGAACAATATTTTTGAAAAATGTGAAAAAGTAATTTTAATATGTTCTGTTAAATATATATTACATTGTAAGTATATTAATTTTATATGTTTAGGGTTGTATTAATTTCATTTTTAACATTTTATTTTTTTTAAAACTGTTTTATAAATTTAATTTAATTATTATGCCAAATTCTTGTAAACAAATTTATTTTATTTTATGGGATAATGGTTTAGATAAACAAATTTCAAAATTGAGTTTTAAATACTCGATTTGATTCCTTGAATATTCTTATTTGTTGGATGTATACTGACTACTGAGAAAAAAAATGATACAATCTTTGTTATTAGGTAACAAATCGAATTAAGTAAGGTTTGGCTCCGGATTAGTAGGTAATTTAAATGGTGATTAAATCCAGAATCTAGATATAATATGTTCCAGATTATTAGGAAACAAAGAGCGGATAAAATTGAACTAACTTAATTCTTTGTTGTTGCAAACATATTCGCATTTGTTAGTTAAGATATATTGTTGCAGTTATAAATTTGAAGCATGGGAGTGGACCCCGATTCTTAAGCCGTATTGTGGTGGTTACATTGAGAAATATAGATTCGAATGGGTTAAAATAAATAAAGTATGTTTCGTTGAAATAATAGTTGGACCAAACAAAAATCAACTGGTCATGCTGCAGAATTAATAGAATAGATAATACAAAGATTACAAACAAGGGCCCTCCCTTCAATCATCGGAGCCCGGCCCGGCCCACCATGTAGCCCAATGTTCTCTCCATTCACCGTACGTAGCAAACGGTAAAAGACCGTTCATCACAGGAAGTGCCAACACAACCAACGCAAAGAATACACTACGCCGTGCCCAATACGGAACCATAGCGTCACAACGTCCCCCTTGAGTAGTTACTGGACCATACATCAAACGATAGAAAGCCAGCGTGAAGACGTTCGCAACGAACTGCAAAACGCAAAACGTCTCCCAAAGAAGCAGCCAGAGTTTACCGTCGCCTCCCAACGTGTCCACGCAGAACTTACCAGGCAAACCGCAAACGACCCCGAGGAAAATAACGATGAACGTTACGGGCATCGTCTGCTTCGCTGTACCCGACTGGATGATGAAGTAAGTGATGACGAGGATCATCAGCACACCGAAGAAGCTCTGAACCCAGACTCTGAGACGGCAAAGCAAGATGTTGAACTCCGCGTTGATCGAGGAAACTTGCTTAGGAACCCACCAGGAAGACGTTTTCTCCTCCGACGGCTCGCAGATCGAGGCTGCTTCGGTGATTCTCTGATGCGAGAAGACGTAAGCGCCGTATAGCATAGAAGCCAGCATGGTGAAGACGCTCAGGACCAGCCAGTCCATGATCTTGTGAACCATATCAGCTTTTTTCGAGTCTTCTTGTTCTGTTTTGAACTTCTCGGCTCTGAACGCAGCTTTGGAAACGTTCATCTCTAGCTTTGATTTCCCCAGGTTGTTTGATTCGTAGCTTAACGCTAGCTCAGTTTCTTTCAGCCTCAGTTTCCTCATTGTGAGACCGATCTCCATGCTCTTTAAGTCGTTTGCTCGCGCTTGCTCTTCTAGAGCCTTTTCGAATGTGGTCAGCGGCATGGCTGAGGAGGTTCTCGAGACGGTAGAGAGTTGTCGTGTCTCTTCGTGCAGGACGATCTCATTCATCGAAGAGGTTGTTGTTGTTCTTGTACCGCCTTGAATTGCTTCGTAAGCAGACGTAGTAGATGAAGTCTCCTTTGCAGATAGCTCGCTGTCTGAGCATCCGTCTAGTGTAGACCGGTCTAAATCACAACTCGCAACGTTGGTATTGTCTAACCGATGAGGAGATGTGGATTCGTTAATCAGTTTAAGGATCTTTAGAGTGCTGTTAAATGATTTCTCAAAGTTTGTTGCAAAGGAACCAAGCTTGTCACCATACACCTGTAACCAATCACATCCCTTGTAGTACTCAAAGACAGAATGCAAAGAACAATTGAGGAGACTTTGGCTTACATTGGCTAAAGATTCTTTGACAGCAGAAGCAGAGATCTGCAGAGCATAAGCAGTGAAGTTTATGTATCACTACCAAAACAGACACCGAGAGAAAAAGAAGAAGTCAAATACTACTTACTCCTGCAAGATCATCAACATAAACATTCTGACCATCGGCACTCTTTCTCTGAAGAACCTAGAGGATAAGAAAACAGAGAAGAAGGGGTTCTCAAGTCAATGACTTTGGTCGGGTAAGTAGCTACTGCAGGAACATGTCAGACTGAATCTCAGTGAAATCACAATCAGAGCTAGACATTAGTGATAAAAAAAGGCTCAAGCTTTAAGACGAGACAATTCAATTGTGACAGAGTATATATACATATCTATTCATTGATTCCGATTCGGATTAGGATCAATGCAACCTATTAAAAGACTAAAGATGCGAACTTTTTTAGCGTAGAGGATCTAAACTTAAAAGCGAGGACAACTAAAGGAACGTAACAAGACAGAACAGGAAACAGACAAGTCAAAGACAGAACAGAACAAAGCCAATACACTACTAATAATTGAGTTGAAGAGAGGGATAAAGTTTGAGAATTTGATCGAACCAGATTGGCAAAGGCCGCGAATGACATGCCCAGAGGAAGAGCCAAGGCTTCGGCTTGTCGTTCTCCGACGCTTCGTCGAGTAAAACCTAACCGCACCGGAGGGCTTCGCAATCTATGAGCAACTCTCGAGACCCTTCGAGTAGAATTGAGATTAGAGGCAGAAGATGAAGAACAAGAGGAAGAAGAAGCTTCGTCGCTCTCTTTCTTCTTTGCCTTTAGCTTTCTTTTTGTTAGAGGCGATGGCTTCATCTTCTTCCTCATTGTCTCATCTTTGAGTTCGTCGCTGGAATTCTCTGGACGGTGATTCGCCCTTTGGTTCGCCGGATCGGTGATTGACTCTTCGGGATCCGGCGAAGGAGGGAGGAGGAGGGCGTCCATAGGTTAGAAGACTTAACTTATGGGGTCAATTTGGAACTTTGAGAAAATATTTTCGCCGCTTCGAGTTTCGAACTTCTTTTCCTTTTTTTTTTTCTTTTTTTTTTGAGAATCAACTTTTCAAAAAAAAATGTTTTTGGGCAAATCAACTTTTCAATTTTTAAATTGGTGTAATTAGCTTCATATAGGAACATTACTGGACCAAATATTTGATTCATTGGTTTTTGCTTAATCTCAAGTTCAGTGTATATTTTCTTAAAAAATCCAGTGTTTTTTTTTTTTTTTGTTCAGTGTATCTGAAGAAGTTTATGTTCCTGGTCACAGAATTTATTAGAAAATTATTTATTGTACATATAAATATGCATCTCGTTATATCTTACCATTTTTCTTTTGAAGAAAGGGTTATATGATCTATCTATTTATACAAAACATTTGGTATTCTTAGAAAAACAAAATTTTATAGGTTTAAAAGACCAGTCTGATATGATATATAAATTAACGTTTTATGCTTTAGGTTAAGAGTTAATTGGCTTGTATGCCCCTAATTGAGTCCTTAATTAGATCAATGCACATGCCTTGATGAAAATATTTCTACGTCGATTTTACTTTTACTTCATGTATATCAACATGTCAATAGTTGTATCAGATCCCTTAAATACTACTGATGCTTTACTGTTTGTGGAAGCAAAGCTCTTTGTTTGAGGAAGAGTGTTCTAAATTTACTTATTAATTATTATAAGAGCATCCGAACCATTATTATTAATTATATTCTTTATATTTTCTTATCTCAAACCATAACTTGTTCTTATTTTTGGAAGAAAATTTATTCTTCGATTTTCTCATGATGCTCTCAACCTTTCTTCAACATCTATTTTGTATTTATCATAAGAAAATTACAGTTTTAATCAAATGACTTTTAAAATAAGAGTATTTGCATTGTATACACAAACAATATTGACTAATTAAGGATCTACCATTTGACACTATTAACGTACTGTACTTAAAAATTAATGACTCTATTACCCTTATCCACAATCATCATCTTCTTCGTCACTTCTAAATCCTCCGCCTCCACCGCCGAGCGTCTCCACCAATCGATCCGCCTCCGCCACGACGTCGTCTCCTGCCACCCCGAGCTCCTCTCCTAGCTCTCTTCCCTCTCCGACGCGGAGATATCCCTCCTCCGCGCACTCGCCTCCGGATCCCCCACCTCCACCGCCAAGCGTCTCCACCAAGTGATCAGCCTCCTCGACGCCCAGCTCCGCCATGACATCTTCTCCCACCACCCAGAGCTCTTCTCCAAGCTCTCTTCCCTCTCCGATGCGTCAAGCGCGTCTCCGTCCTCCGGCGCGTTCTCGTCCTCCTCTCGATCCACCGCTGCGTTGGTCCCTCTCATGCCGCTTGAAGCTCTCTTTCCGCCGGAACCGCCAGAACCACTGGATCGTCGGGTTCTCCCTCGTGACGCATCCCTTCTCCCTCGTCTTCCTCCTCTGCCTCCTCTGCCTCCTCGCCTCATGGCTGTTCCTCTACCTGTTCCGCCCCTCTGTTCAGCCGATCGTCGTTCTCAGTCGCGCGTTCTCCGATCGCGAGACGCTTGGGTGTTTAATCTTGTTTGGGTAGAGAATGTCGATCAAAGATCAAAGAAGGGCTTTTACGTAACTAGATATATACAGTACCTACCCTGACACACTAAGTTTTACTGTATATGGTATTTTGCTAATATCGTGTTCTTCTTTGGGTTTCTACCAAATTGACTCTTAAAATAATCGAAGCATTGATTGTTTCTGTCACTCGTTTAGAATCTACTACCACACCAGTTATGACAATAACATCATCAAAGTAGTAAGAAGTTATCTTCCATATTTTGTTAGCTGTTACAATAATACACCAATAATTGATAAATTGTTTTACAAAATACTTGTTGTTAGTTAATACATTGTTTGTTAACTTATAAATAGTTTGTTATCTTATACATTGTTTCAGTACATGGTTTATTAGCAGATAAATAGGTTGATATGTTGGTTGACTTTGTTTGATAAATTGTTTTAGTGAAAATCAATTAAGTTGTAATCTATTGTGGGGGCAGCTGCACCCATCCTGCTTGTTAAAGAGACAGTTGTTCTCTGTATTTTCTCAATCTTCTGCGTGGTGCATACGTCCCATTTTTTGTCTTCTCCTTCCTAACATCTAACAAAATCAAAAAAAAAAGATTTTTGTTTTAACAGTTAAGTGACTTAAGTCCATTGTTGTTTGATAAGCATCGACAATAGCAGTCACAAACAAAATTATCGCTAACAAATTTGTCAGCAACCAAACATGTTCATCATTATTGTTTTCATCACTAGCGTTGTGAAAAGTAGAAGATAAAGCAAGGCAAGAACAGTGGAGTGGACGAAGGAGACTCATTGGCTTTCTCCTCTTCCTTCCACCTTCTCTCACCGTGCTCCGCCGAAAACCCATCTCCTTCCTCTTTTCAAAGCAAACAACTTTCTAATGAAATTACTTCACTGCCACAAGATTCACAAAGTTCTCATCTTCAAAATCACAACTTTCCTTCGTATCTTGACATTAAAATTCAATTTTGTTATTGGAGATGTAGAATCAAAAACCCTAATTTTTTAACTTCAAATCCAAAAAAAATCTGAGAATATGATGCTTTTGGGAGGATTGATGTAGTTAATTGCCCTGTTCGAAAACACAGCCGCCTAGACGCTGTTCGGAGGTTGACCACGGCGATTATGTCCAAATCGGTGTAGCCAGACGTTGATCCGCGTAAAACTGTCTAATTTCCGTGTTGACCGCCTAATTTCCGCCTAATCCCGCGTTGACCGCCTAAAGTTTTTTTTCCGTCCGTGTAAGTTAAAACATGATTGATTATTTTTGTATGTTAAAAGATGATTGATTATTTTTTTACTCATTGTTTACAAAGTTTGTGTAATTATTCATTACTAAATAATTACAATTAGCTATCAAACCCAAAACAAACACATACATACTACATTTAGGAATTTTTTCATACCAAACCCACCATTTACGAATCAAAAAGAGACTGTTTAAAATTATATTAAAAATTATATAATTATATCTAAGAACTTGTATCATCATGTTTAAAATTAGCTAAATATATTAAATATATTAAATTGTATTTAAAACTAGGCCCCGCGTAATTCCTGCATACTTTCCGATTTTTTGGTAACTCGCTAGGCCCAAAGTTACCGCTCGACTAGAGCCTAGCATAATTCCGAACATGGGTTAATTGTAATGTTTCTTTTATCAAAGACTAGTGGTATTCCGGCGCTACGCGCCGGGCTCGTATGTTTTATTCTCTAAAGATTTCTAAATTGCTTTTTTTATCCAATTGATAATAGTTAGTGACTGTAATGTATTACTTTGTTTTGTAGTTGCTTAAGTAAAAAAAAGAATAGCATAAATGGTTTTCATGGATCAATGCCTCAAAAATAGAATTGATACTGATAGTTACACCAAAGTAAATATAATTGAACTTAAAACATAAAGTAAAATCGATGTTCAAAAAACATAAAGTAAAATCGATGTTCCAAAAGGAAACACGTAAATGCATGAGTTTTTTTTGTGATCATCTTGTTTGAATGAAAATAACAAATTTGTTCATCCTCTTAAAGTAATAACAATCTTCGCATGCTTTGTCCATGTCATAGACGTAGCAATATGTTAGGGACTTCATTGTAGACGTATTGGTTAAAGTAGACTATAGTAAGCTAAAATGTGGAACTTGCTTTTCGCCAACAAATGATTTGCAATTTACTCCTTATGCTAGTGATGTGAATTAGAGCATGCCTTATGAGTCGATGGTGCAAAAACTGAGATAAAGTGAAGACGATTGTTAGTTTTGAATTGCATGCAATGGCATCATTGCAAAGGGAAGGTATTAAGGGTAGTTTTAGTGAATGAGCTCTTATACACATTCATCAATCTAATTTAGACAGACTTCCCTTGTTTTAATCTTATATCGGAATCAAAACTGAGATGAGTGTATTTGTTTTAGCTGATTTTGTGTGAATAAGTTTAGTATGCGCCTGGCTTGTTTAAACCATTCTTCTACGACCAAGGAAATACATGTTTTGTTTATGAAATATCGGCAAGAGATTTGAATTATTTGATTGATAACTCATGTTTTAGAAGCTATATTATATTCGCTTTTTTTCTTAAACTGAATTTGAATTTTAAGAATATATATTTATTACAAATTAATTATTGGATGTGCTAATGTATCAGTTATTGTCAATTTTATGATGAACTTAGTGACCGAAAAAGAAAAATCATGAAAGCCGATTCTTATTTTATCTTTTATCTTATTTGGTCTTTGTTTGATTAGACATGAGAAAAAGACAAATTAATCTTATTTTATCTTATTTTATCATATTGTATTTATGAATTTTTTATTTGTTCTTTAAAAAATATTTTTGTGGATTATATGTATAGTGTAGCTGTAAAATTTACAAACGTTAATCTCGTAATGATATATCATTGCTGAAAACTTGACATATAACATGACCTATTGACATAGGTTGGTCCAACTATTTTAATATAATTATTAAAACATTTTATTAATCATTTAAGAGAGAATATTATATATAGCAAAACACAAATATGACTAAAAACACAAATATAAAAATTAAATTTCTAAAAAATGTAAAAAAGCGGGTCAGAATCTAGTTTTTTTTTTTAAATTCATGCTCCATAGCAAATTGTAACAAATTGAAAGATTTAAGGCAAATCCATTCATTAACATTTAACTTCTTCACAAGATTACGTACACTTTTGTTTTCTAATAAAACTTGAAACGCTGGATTTTTTACCTAGCTAGGGAGGGGGAACGACAAGTTTGATAATTGGAGTTGATTCCAGACTGTCTTCCTTTTTAACACTGAATGTTATTAAGCCACCAAGGCAAAGGATCCAACAATGTTATACAGAAAAAGACAACAAAGACACACCAGTAGGCATAGAAGAAGAGGCCTAACTTCAAAAAAACGAAGTAGGCTAACGATAGAGAGAAGAGAAACAATGTATCATTTCCACTCTTTCACTTCCAGATAGGAGTAAGAAGAAAATGTACGTTCTCCAGGTCATGGATTTGAGGCTACTGCTTCTGCAGAGTTCAGAGGAAGAAGCCACGAAGGAACACTGTTGGCGATGAACGATTAGTATGTTCAGAGGCTATATATATTATATATGCAGTGTCTTTCCACCAAGAAGCTTCAGCCTCTCTCACATGAAGCCTTTCTTAGCTTCTCCCAATGCAGTCTGCTGCTCTTTTATCTCCTTTTTTGTCTTCTCTCCATGAGCCCGTGTAGCCTCTCCAGCACATAAGGACACACTCCTTGTTGTTCCTCCAATGGTTCTGAACAGTTCCAAACGCCTTTTCCAAATGCCTTTTCCTTGTTGGGGTCTTGTGCATCACCAACCTTGATTAGCAAAGACGTGTAATAATGTATTAGACAGTTCTCAAATAATATATACATAACAATTGTGCTTAGTATAGAAGATGAACCTGTTGGTGGGAGACGTCAGCAGCAGGTACATTGGTCAATTTACACACTTCAGTGTCAAATGCTACTAATTCTGCGGTGTCGGTTGCATCATTTCGACATGGTACCTTGCATTTGTCAAGTTTAGTTTGTTATTTTCGTTGTCTCTTACGGGTTCGTTTTTGTAAACATTTTTTTTAAAAGAATACAATCATGAGAATTTACCTAACAACTCCAACAGCGTCTTCCTTATTACAGAAAGCACATGTGAAAGATGAAAGCCACGGTTCAATTTCCTTGAGCATATGGAGCAGCCAATATAGCACCATCCATTTGATGTTTCTATTCCCCTCACAACCACTTTGCAAATGAACTCTACCGCCTGCAGAATAATAAACTAAACTTGTAAACCATTGCTCATATAAACCGTTTCAGAGAAAAAAAGTTCCATTAGAAAAGACAATAAAGATAAATGTTATGTGGGAGCCTATACGATGAAGTTTAGACAAAGAATCCAAATCTTTGACTGCTTGAATATCAAGGACTTTAAAGTCAAGTAGTTTACCTTGAGCTTGGAATAATTACCCTCCTGTTTTTATCCAATCTGAAGAAGATCAAACTCAGTTTGAAGTTCTGCTTCAAGCTGATCCAGTCTCCTCCAAAATCTTATTCCCCTTCCTTAAACCCGTAATGTTTTAAAGACCGTCATGTCCAACACACAAAGATGTCTCCAGGAACTGTGGAGGTTAATAGTGATCAGTAGAAGATTCTGGGCAATCTACAACGTCACTCATCGTGGAATACTGGGAAGTTCAGTTCTTGTTGTCCAAAGAGAGGCACTTGCTGTTTTCGCCTCAATTCATCATTGTGAAATTCTAATAATTTCTCTATATTGCCGCATCTCCTAATAATCTCTTGATGTTCTGACATTCAAGAAGCTTCTCTATATCGTTTCTTTGGTCGACGATCTTGTGAATCTCTTCTCTACCAGTAACGATCAGATTTAGTAAATAACAACTCACTCCAATGCTGAACAAAACTCCTTTCTTTGCAGTTCTGAAGACAAAATTGAGTGGGAGGAGGGATTAACTACATGTAAACGCAGAGTAAAGATCTGAGTTATGGCTGGTGAAGACGTTATGTAGATCGGAACGTCACCTTAAGTTTTCGTGGGATTTCATCGTCGAGGTCGCCGCTTAAGAGGAAGACGAAAGAGGGTAACCTCATCCCATGTAGGTTTGTGTGCTAAAGTATGGGCTTGAGGTTTGGGCTTAATCTGCAGTTTAGATAAAAGCCCGGAAAAGTAAAAGAAATAATCGATCAGCAGAAAGTAAAAAAAAATCGGAAGTACCCTGGTAAGCCGACACGTGTCGAGATTTGCCCTCTCCTATCTGATGACGTGGCTTAATGAAGAGAGAGACAAGTCTGTTTTATTGTATAAGAAGATAATACTTTTAATTGATGCGAGATATCGATGGAACAGAGAAAGACTTTCACATGACGAATGCAGTGTGAATTCGACATAGGCCAAAATGGTTCAACAGTGTCCTATGCAATCAAATTTCACGAGGAGGGAGGGGTGTTTTCATCTTCTCCAATACTAAAAGGTATGATGAAGCTTGTTTATGTTCCATCATGTGTAATTTTCTAATATCACTCTAAGATATGTATATTTAGCTAAATACTCTTAGGTTAAACTAGCCTTTTCTCAAATTAGACATGTCAAATCCATATATGCTTTAGCTTGGTAAACGGTGCAGTAACTAATAGTCAAATCCACATCTCCGATTAACTATAAAAACTGATCGTACAATCAATGTGAGAAAAAGAACTAAATAAAAGTGCTAAAGCCCGATCACTTGGGTTGAGCCTGTATTTTGGCCCAGAAACCCTTCAGTCTTTTAACAAAATAAATCACCCATACTTGCAAACAATAATAATCCAAGTCACAATGTTAAAAGAGCAAGGCATCTTTGTGGCTGTGATAACAAGATGATGTGTCACAAAACAACCAATCAAAACACTGGAGCATCTGCTTCACTCATCTAATCTCATGCCACGTGTCAATTTCGTATCCACCCCTTTATTTACACTTGTTGCCATTCCTCTGCTTCCTCCTCCTCCACAGACCACAGCCTCTAAACCTCTCTCTCCGCTTCGTCTTCTTCTTCTTCTTCTTACATTCTACGCAGGTTTGTAATCTGCTGATTCTCTTCTGCAAAATCACCTTTCAATGGCGGCTTCTTCCTCTTCTTCTTCTTCTCCCTCGTCTCTCCTCTTACCGAACATCAATTTCCATTCCACAACCACTCGTTCCGTTTCAATCCCTGGAATCTTCCTGCCTAGAAACCGCTTGAGATACAGTCACAATCTCCCGCTTCGAATCAGAGCTTCCAGAGACGATAATGTCGCAGTGGAAGATCGTGGAAACGCAGTGATCAACGGAAACGGAAGCGTACGTCTAAACGGCAACGGAGCTACGAGAAAATCCATCAACAACGGAGACTTAAACGGAAACGGCCGTTTAAACGGTAACGGTAGTTTGGTGAAGTACGTGAACGGAAGCGTAACGGAGGAAGTGTCGAAGAAGAGAGAAGAAGAAAAGAGGCAGAAGAGAGTAGAAGACATCGGTCAAGAGGATGCTTGGTTTAAGAAAACTCAACAGAAACAACAAGTCGAGGTAGTTAGTCATCACCACATTATAAATAATAAAAAAAAAAGTTACTTTCTTTTTCATTCCAAAACCGTTTCTTTGTTCTAATGATTCCATTACATGAACACACAGGTTTCTGTTGCACCTGGTGGTCGATGGAGTAGGTTCAAGACTTACTCAACGATCCAAAGAACATTGGAGATTTGGGGGTTTGTCCTAACGTTTATCTTCAGGACATGGTTAAGCGGTCAAAAGTTTTCTTACAAAGGTTGTTACTTTACTTTTACTATTTTGTTTAGCGGAAAAGAACATTCTCATTTGATTCTTTTTTTTTTTGTTTGTAGGGGGAATGACTGAGGAGAAGAAGGTTTTGAGAAGGAAGGTTTTGGCTAAGTGGTTGAAGGAAAACATATTGAGATTAGGTCCTACTTTTATTAAAATTGGTCAGCAGTTCTCTACCAGAGTCGACATTCTTCCTCAAGAATATGTTGATCAATTGTCTGAACTTCAGGTTTGGTTTCTTGTTAAATCCCATCTCATATCCAATGGCTTTCTCTTCTGTGTTGCATTTTCAGCTTTTTTTTTTTGTTGCAGGATCAAGTTCCTCCTTTCTCTTCTGCTACGGCTTTATCAATTGTTGAAGAGGAGCTTGGAGCATCTGTTGATGACATTTTCGACCGTTTTGATTATGAACCTATAGCTGCTGCTAGTCTTGGTACGAGTCCTTTGTGGTAATCTTCTTATAATGATGTTGTCTGCAAGAAAGTGATAGTAATGATAAGTGTTTTGGTCTTTATAAGTACAGGCCAAGTTCACCGTGCAAGATTGAAGGGTCAAGAGGTTGTCATTAAAGTACAGAGACCCGGTCTCAAGGATCTTTTTGATATCGATCTTAAAAATTTGAGGGTTAGTGTCTCTAGCCATGCTTGATGTTGGAAGCGTCCTTGTCTCATGCTATGCTTTCTCCTGAGTTATTGGCTTTTTGTGTAGGTGATTGCTGAGTATCTCCAAAAGGTGGATCCAAAATCAGATGGTGCAAAGAGAGATTGGGTTGCAATTTATGATGAATGTGCCAGTGTATTGTACCAGGTATCGCAATGTAGTTTTTTTTTAGCATGGCGGCTTAGTTGAATTTTCTTTACTTGCTTCAGTTTGAAGTGATCTCTAACTAGTAAGAACAATGTGCTATATTTGTAGGAAATTGATTACACAAAGGAAGCAGCTAATTCGGAACTTTTTGCTAATAACTTCAAAAACTTAGAATATGTAAAGGTTCCATCCATCTACTGGGAGTACACCACGCCTCAGGTAATATTATTACCTATGATCGTTATTACTTCATCATATACAATGCCTTAAAGCGCGAATGCAATAGTTATACATGATGTTTTATGCAGGTCCTGACAATGGAGTATGTCCCTGGAATTAAAATTAACAAAATACAAGCCTTAGATCAGTTAGGTGTTGATCGAAAAAGGTTTGTATTTTCTTACACCTTGCTCCCGGACTTGAATATTTTTCTTTGTTGTTCATTTATAACTTGGTACAATGCAGGCTAGGGAGATATGCTGTTGAATCTTACCTTGAGCAGATCTTGTCTCATGGATTCTTTCATGCCGACCCTGTAAGTCTCTTCCGTCATTTTTTTTCCCCTTAAGTGCCAATGACTCTTTGTGTGGTGTACCAATGAACAAAAAGTCTGCAATCTAATATGTATTTGTGTCTTTCTGAAGCACCCTGGGAACATTGCTGTTGATGATGTCAACGGCGGGCGGCTGATATTTTACGACTTTGGAATGATGGGAAGGTACTACAACAAGACTCTGTTACTATGGTGAAGAGATATGATCTCCTTTATCATTACTTGTTTGACTGATGATCCTACACAATTGGTTTATTCATGGTTCTTACAGTATCAGCCCAAATATTAGAGAAGGTTTACTGGAGGCCTTCTATGGTGTTTATGAGAAGGACCCCGATAAGGTATACTTTCTACTGTGTTCTCAGTTTCAGTCTTCTACATCCATGCCGCCTTGTAGGACCTGAGCGCATACATCATACATACATATTTATAAATTAACCTTCTTGTGACAGGTCATTCAAGCAATGGTTCAAATGGGTGTGCTTGTACCTACTGGTGATTTGACATCGATCAGAAGAACAGCACTGTTTTTTCTCAACAGGTGATTTGCTTGATCTACCTACCTTATATATTTGTTTGAGTGGTGTGAATTATAGACGCCAGTAGTATCCTTTTGATAATATCAGTTAGCTGATTTTTATTGCAGTTTCGAAGAGCGGCTTGCTGCACAAAGAAAGGAGAAAGAAGAACTAGCAGCAGCAGAAGAGCTTGGGTTCAAGAAGCCACTAACCAAAGAGGAGAAGCAAGAGAAAAAGAAGCAACGGTTGGCTGCAATCGGAGAAGACTTATTAGCCATTTCAGCTGACCAACCTTTCCGGTTCCCTGCCACATTCACATTTGTTGTTAGAGCCTTTTCAGGTTTGTAGATATCCTTTTCATGCCTTTTTGCTCAAACTTAACAAAGTATACTAATGGTTATTTACTCTCTTGCTCTGTAGTATTGGATGGCATCGGCAAAGGTCTTGACCCTCGCTTTGATATAACGGAGATTGCAAAACCGTGAGTCTACTGCACACACTAAACTAAAATATTCTTATTAGTTTTTTTGAAGAGTACTCATGTACTTTTGTTCTCCAGATATGCTTTGGAATTGCTACGGTTCCGGGAAGCTGGAGTAGAAGTTGTAGTGAAGGTGATAATAGCAAGGCTTATCTTGACTCCCCATATATGATCTTATTGCATAGCTTTATAATTTTATTCAATCAAATAAAACTCTTGTAGGACCTGAGAAAGAGATGGGACAGACAATCACAAGCATTCTACAATGTATTTAGACAAGCTGATAGAGTTGAAAAGCTAGCTGTAATCATCCAACGACTTGTAAGACACTAAACAGATCCACCCGCCACAACACTTCAAGCTACATGAATTGTTAAGAGTTTACAATGTTTTATTTATATATGCCTATTTCCTCAGGAGCAAGGTGATTTGAAGCTTAGAGTCCGAGCATTGGAGTCTGAGAGGGCGTTTCAACGTGTAGCAGCTGTTCAAAAAACAGTAGGAAGTGTAAGTAAAACTTTTGCATTCTCATGTCGTTTTCTAACATCTTCAAGTTGGTTTCTTTTTCCTCTTTTGTTTAATCCAATGTGTCACCCCAACAGGCTGTTGCTGCAGGAAGCTTAGTCAATCTCGCAACGATTTTGTATCTGAATTCTTTAAAAGTAAGTTGTTACTCATCAACCCTGGTCCCTTTTCCTAACCTTTAACCTTTGTCTGCACAATTTTATTAACATTCTTGTGTTCCTTTTATGTTCTCAGACACCAGCTACTATAGCATACACAGTATGTGCTTTCTTCAGCCTCCAGGTTCTGATTGGAGTTATAAAAGTCAAGAAGTTCGACCAACGTGAAAAACTGATCACTGGGACAGCTTAAAAGAAATCTTGTTTGGTATGTTTAATGCTTCCTCAGCTCTTGTGTTTTACATTGTTGGATTCAGATTCTCAGCCTTTTTTGCCGTTTAACTTGTACAGATGTATTAAAAAAACTTCTTCTTCAGTCTCCATAAAATCTTTTGTGCTAAGAAGCCACAAAGATTTCTCCCATAAAGCTTTCCGTAGGAGTGATGATGATCTCTTGTTCTGCCATAGAAAAAATCTTATGGAAGCTTTAGAGGCTAGATATGTTAAAACCAGTGAACGACCAGACTCATCTCTCTCTTTTTATTTCTTTCTGAAAGTTTTTGATTATTGGGCATTTTATCAACAGAGCCACTTGTAATGGTGTGTAGAGATGTAGACATTAGGTCAACTTTTTCGTCAAAATATATGTATATATACTACTCGTTACATGCCTCGGTATATGTGTGTTCAGTACATATACAAACGTGTCAGTGGTGGGCCGTGTGGCAATAAACCTGAACCTACCTTTTTTTTTTTGAACAACAAACCTGAACCTACCAAAATGGCAAAATCTCAAGAAACCAAAATGTAAACATTGGTAAAACTCTTTGATAAAAAAAAAACATTGGTGAAAGTCTGGATTGTCATTGCTGCTTGACAAGGTTTCATGTTTGTTACATTTGTGTGTCGTCAATTGAATGCGTTCATTGATTGATTAAAATTTTTAAATGGTTGTTACACAGTTATAGTATAAGAACTCAATAAACTGTGATGAAACTGCATGTGACAAGGATGCTGAGCTGAACCAAATCGCATATTTTATTAGGGAAGTTTACTAGAATGACTCAAATTAGTTGTGTAATTACTAGAATGACTCATATTTTTTGAAAATTATTAGAATATTTTTCTGGTCAAAATTATCCTTACACATAGTTATAACAAAAAATATTTTTTTACCAAAATATCCTTATTAATTTTCGAGGGCAGATTTGTTTTAGAAAAAAAAAAATCTGCCGAGTAATAAATCTGTTTATAAAATCTGTGTAGAAAAAGAAATCTATCATTAAAGTGGTGTCAGACTTTCTAATAACGTCAGATTTGTTCACACGGCAGAGTTAATTGTCCGATTTGATTAGAAATAGATTTTTAAAAATATGTTTATCAAATGAGGTAGCAGATTTGTTATAAGTGGTAGATTTATATGGTCAACTTATTTTTTAATCGACATATTTATTTGTAATGTTAGACTTATTTTCTTACGGCAAATTTATATGACCGATTTAAAATTATTGGCAGACTTCTTATTTATGTGATGATAGACTTTTTAATTTATGTTTTGACAGATTTATTGACGAAAAACTTGGTTTATACAAAAATATAAGAGTTATTCTAGTAATTAGATATATAATTAGAGTCATGTTGAGTAATTTCTCATTTTATTATGATTTATTCTTGGATTCATCTTCTAGGATGAATTTCTAAGTTCACCAATATAATTTTATTATTTCATATTCGATATCTCTTAAAAAAACTAAATATTGTCAAATTATATTATATTTTTAAAAATAAAAAGGTAAGAAAATAAAAAAAAATAGTAGTAGTTACAAAAGAAAAAGAATTTAAAAAAAATATTTTTAACGTAATCAGCAAAACACTAAACCCTAAACCGTAAATCCTAAACTTTTAGGTAAACCTTAAGCTCCTGGATAAACCCTAAACCCTTGGAGAAACCTTAACCCATTGGATAAATCCTAAATTTTAAATTTAATAAAACAGTGTAGTGTGTTATTGGTTTATATATTTTGATTGATTTAGAAATCTATATAGTATTTATAAATCCAAGTAAAATATGCAAATCTGGAGGTTTTCCTTCGGATTTGAGTTAATACTAAAACACTCAAGGGTTTAGGGTTTAATGTTTTAGTGTTTTTGATTTAGAGTTTATGATTTATCCAATGATTTAGGATTTATCCGAGGATTTAGGATTTAGATTAGTGTTTTGCCGACGACGTTAAAAATATTTTAAATATTTTTTTTGTAACTACTATTAATTTTTAATTATTTTTATTTATTTTAAAAACATAATATAACTGGATAATATTTTGTTTCATTTTCTAAAAGATATTAAATATAACCTCTGTTCTCTATATAGGGGGGGGGGGTGAATCCAAGATTAGCACTTTTATTATTCATTAGTCTTTGTGTTGTAGTAAATGCTTTCTTTGTTTTAAAAAAATAGTTTTTAAAATATTACGATTATTATTTATTTGACAAGTCGTGGAGATTGGTATTCCTTAGGTTTAGGAAGCAAAGATCCACTTTCCCCATTTACCTTCTGTTTAGGACTAATTTAATCATGGTGATAATTGATTCTCTACGTGTTTTTGTAAATTATAATGACGTAAAGAAAACAAAAGAAGGAAAGATATATTTTTGGTTCAAAGGGAGGAAAGATATATTTTTGGGTTCAAAAAGAGGAAATAAATATTTTTAAATACATTATGAACAAGGAAGGTGGAAAAGGTGGGGGAATGTGGCCCAAAATTTTAAATTCATTTGAAAAAAAAAATAATAATCGAAGAATTTAGCGCTTCTTTCATTTAAATACTTCCCCACAAGTGGTTTTTCATCTTTTCTCATCTTCCATCACTTCTTCAGGTCTCACTCGTCTCATCTCCCCCTTCCTTCAGATTTCTCCGGCTCTAATCATGGCTCCAAAGCGTAAGGTTCCTTCAACTGAGGTTGAGATCTCCGGTCCCACCTCAACTAGGCCGAAGATAAGTCCCAAAGCGCCGGTAGAAGTTGCTGCTGAGCCAATACGTTCCCGACCTAAGTTCAAGGTAGAGTTGGTGGTGGACTCCAAGAAGGATCCGTCCTGGGTTCTAGATGAGCCGATTGCTGATTCGGAGGCTAGGACTACGTGGCCCGAGAGGTATCAAGTCATCCAGGTATATGCTCAGATCTATACATTTACTCTTTCTTTAAACTTCTGAAACTGATGAAATTTTATATTTTCTGTAGAAGAAGGAAGTCGTACCTTTACCGAAGAAGAAAAAGAAAAAGTAAATTCTCGAATCCTTTTGCTTCTAGTGGCTGGTTAGCTTTAGAGATCTATGTGTAACTAACTCCATTCAATTTTTTCTTTTAGGTATGTTGAGGAAGAGGAGATTTTCCTTGCGCGACGCCATTTTCGACGAGCCATCCTTGATGATTCCATCACATACAACCTCTACGATGATGCTCATGTGCAGGTTAATCTCTAAACAACCTCAACGATGACGAGCTGTACATTTACATCCATCATTACATTCTTCAGTCTCAGAACTTGTTATCAATTAAACTGTGCCCTAACTAACTAAGGATGAGATCTTATTTGAACAATAGCTTAATTAATTGATTGTTATATAAACTAATTATGCATTGACTGAACCTCTCTTTCAGTCTTCTGTTATAAAGGATATAACATACGTAACTTGTGTTTGTATATTAAACATAATTATTTTTTTGTTGTTCAGTCTGAAGAGGACGAAAAGCCTTTCATTTGCAAGATCGCCGAAATCTTTGAAGGATGTGATGGCAAAATGTACTTTACTGCTCAATGGTTTTACCGTGCGTGTGATACCGTAAGCATCAGAATCTATTACTTTCGAGCATTTAATATATCTAAATGCTGAATCATCTGATTTTGTCATTTTCTTAACTTTTAGGTGATCCAAAAACACGAAGAAATGATCGATGACAAACGTGTTTTTATCTCGGACATAAAAGATGTAAACTCAATGGGGGTTCTTCTCAACAAATTGAAGATTCTGATGATCCCGTTAACGGTACGTTCTTATTTCATGTATAGCCTCTTGTCATGCACCATGCATTTTTCTTCATTGATTTCATTAATATTTGCTTTCTTTTCTGATGCTAGGAAAATACTGAAGTGACTGAAAGCTGTGATTACTACTGCAACATGAAATATCACCTGCCTTTTTCAACACTTGAAGCTTTGCAATCAAGTCAGTGTATTACGCCTAATCAACGAACGGATGCTACAATGTTAGACTTGTATTGTGGGTGTGGAGCCATGTCAACTGGCCTATGCATGGGAGCTCAGCTGTCAGGGCTGAATCTTGTCACGGTGAGCATTTTTTTTCTTGCTATTTTAATGCGTTAATAACTTTTCATTGTTGTAGTTAGCATCTCTTTGATGTTTAACCTTTGTTTTGTTTTGTTTTGTTTTATGATTTCTCAAGAAATGGGCTGTTGACACATGCGAGTATGCTGTTCAAAGCATAAAGTATAACCACCCGGAAACAGAAGTAAGTTCTTCTTTTTTATTATATCTCTGTTATTGTCTTTATTTTAGCCTTTGTCTTCTGTGTTTATGTTCAGTTGGTCAATTCGCTGTTTAGGTGAGAAACGAGTCCGCAGAAGATTTTCTGTATCTGCTCAAGGAGTGGGAGAAATTATGCATTCATTTCTCTTTGATCGAATCTGCGGATTCAGAAAAATACGAAAACCTTTATGGGATGTCCGCTGTGGAAGAGGTTAAAGATGGCAGCGATGAGAGTGACGTCAAAGATGGTGGAGAGGTTTTTGAAGTTGAAAAGATTGTTGGTATTAAGAAAGAGGAAGGAGGTAGACTCCATCTAAAGGTATCGTTTGTTAAATGTTTCACATCTTACCATCTGATTAAAACCTCACAATCAAAATCATCTTTGGTGTTTTTGGTATAACAGGTCCGGTGGGAGAACTATGGGCCTTCCCATGACACATGGGAACCTATTGAAAATCTTAGGTGAGTAAAACATAGTAAACTTGTAGCAATTGTTTGCAATCTAATGATATTCTTCAATGAGTTGTTAACGTGTCTGAATTTGTTTGTGAACAGCAATTGCCGTAAGAAAATTAAAGAGTTCGTTGTGCATGGATTTAAAACAAGCATCCTTCCATTACCAGTAAGTAACTAGTTTTAACTTTATCTGAATCTTATTTGTATTTTTCTGCTTAATTACTTATTTGTGTGACACTTATGCCTAATTAATTTCAGGGAGGAGTCGATGTTGTTTGTGGAGGTCCTCCATGCCAAGGGATTAGCGGTTACAACAGATTCAGGAACGAAAAAGAGCCGCTAAAAGACAAAAAGAACGAGCAGCTTCTTGAATACATGAAAATTGTGGAGTTTCTGAAGCCCAAGTATGTTCTGATGGAGAATGTGGTAGATATGCTTAGGTTTGTTGATGGCTTTCTTGCGCGCTATGCTGTGGGACGTCTTGTCCAAATGAATTATCAGACAAGAATGGGAATGATGGCGGCAGGGTCGTATGGCCTTGCTCAGTTCCGGAGGCGGTTCTTCTTGTGGGGTGCAATGTCTAGCGAGGTAATGCTTATTTATTTCTACTCTTCTTTGTTTGGTATCAAGAAATAGACGAAGCAATTAATTTCTTGTATCTTTTTGTTTGTTTGTTTCAGACGCTTCCTCAGTTCCCACTTCCGACTCATGATGCTGTCAATAGAGGACATGTTCCTGTGAACTTTCATGTAAGCGGTATATATTTAGTACTGTTGAATGTAGCTAGCAAATTCTTAATAGTTTTATTCAGTGAGCTCGGCTTATGATTGATGCAGAGTAACGTAGTGGCCTATGAAGAAACAGACAATGTGAAGTTGGCGGATAAGATCCTACTCTCAGATGTCCTTACCGACCTTCCAGTTGTAAGTCTTTCTTTGTGTTATATCTTTAACTAAATAGTAGCTAAACATTGTTGGTGGTGTTCCTGATTTATTAATGTTCTCTATGGTTTTAGGTTGCAAACAATGAGAGGAGGGCGGAGATGCCATATGACAAAGATCCTAAGACGCCATTTCAAAAATTTATCAGATTGACGCAAGAAGGTAAGATTCTTATCTCTCTTCAAGGTAACGATGTAAAACATAGATATGAAGAGTATTATTAAAACTGGAAGATGTCTCCCCTTTTTTCAACAGGAATGTTAGCTTCACCTAAAGATCCCAAGTCAAACTCCAAAAATGAGGTGTTGTACGATCACCATCCTTTGAATCTTAACAAAGATGATTATCAACGTGTCTGTAGGATCCCCAAGAAAAAGGTAGAGCATCTTCACACTCCTTGCTCACATTTTTTTTCTTCTATCTTTTGGTCTTTGTTTTAATGTTGTACTGTTTCTGGTATTAGCAAGCGAATTTCAGGGACTTACCTGGTGTAACTGTTAATGCTAATAACAAAGTTGAATGGGATCCTAAAATCCCCAGGATCTATCTTGAATCCAATCACCCCTTGGTAATACACTGATCATCTCGTTTCTTTCTTTCTTTCTTTATCTATCAATCTTGCTCTCTCTTCATTGCCTTTTAAGAGACATTGTCTTGTGCTATCCAAACAGATTCCAGAGTATGCCATGAAATTTGTCGAGGGAAAATCAAAGAAGTGAGTCCTTGATTTCCACAGTCATTCTTCTCTCTCCAGATTCTGGATTTGGCATATATGTTTTCGAGTTATTAAATCACCTGAACCATTTTCCTTTGCAGACCCTTTGGACGGCTTTGGTGGGATGAAACTGTCCCAACTGTTATCGGAAGAGCCGAGCCACACAATCATGTCAGTCTTTCTTTCGGTCTTGAAACCCTCTCGATCAGGAGAATGAAATAACTCATTAATTCATCTGAAAATGCTGGGCTGTGCATCTAATCTATGGAAACAATTTTAAAATAGTATTCACTGTTAATGCTGCTTGATATGATTACAGGTGATCATCCACCCAAACCAAGACCGTGTCTTGACTGTGCGAGAGAACGCAAGGCTCCAGGGCTTCCCTGATTACTATAGACTATTTGGCCCTACCAAGAAAAAGTAAGTCACTGTCCTGATTATTATAGATTGTTACTAGAACTCTCCCATATTTCTTGAAATAAGTAAAATCTTACATACCTATCTATAATGTTGTCAAGGTACACTCAAGTTGGGAATGCTGTTGCAGTACCAGTGGCTAGGGCACTTGGATACGCATTAGGACAAGCTTTCCAAGGCCTCACTAATGGTAGTGATCCACTCTTCACTCTGCCCGAAGGTTTTCCAAAACCAACCTTCTGATTCTCGTAGGAACATCAGTAAGAAGAGATTCACCTTCTCTTCTGAGCTTAGCCAGATTATGTTGATTTATTGCTCATCTTTGATTTTATCTAAGGCTATACTATGACTCTATCTATCCATAATAAGACTTGCTGTTGTGACTTAGTTAAAACAAATTTTAAAACGTTTGTCATTTGATTCTACTCTTTCATTAAACATTTTTATGAAACATCTTTTGGTTTAATTCCGATTCTTGTAAATTTTATGTTCTTTTTGCCAAAATCTTATGGTGGAGAGTAGGGATGGGCAAAAAACTCAAACGGAAGCGAGTCAAACAGAACCAAAACCGATCCAAACTTAGTTAAACCGAATCTAACCGAAAAACCAATGTGTTTTTGCTATTATTTAAATTAAACATACCAATAATATACAATATATTAAATCGTAAGACTAAAGTTACTATTAACTTTATTAAGGATGTTGGTTTTTGAAAAAAAAATTAATTTAGTTAACTTTAGTTTGACTGTTTTCTTATAAAACTTTTGTGGTTTTTAAATTTTTTTGTTTTAGTTTTATATTGATTTTTTTGTTTTAGTTTTATATTGAATTTAATTTACATAGTTTATTTTTAAGAAACATTATTAATGATGTTTTTTAAAAATTTCTATCTTGAGAGGAATCAGAATTTGGAAAGAGTTTAGTGAGTTCAGAAGTTGACAGATTTTTAAAAGTTCAGCAGATTTACAAATATTTTCTAAATATCTATCAAATACTTTGTATAGATTTCAATAGATATTATTATGGATTTGCACAATATATTTTTTCAAAAAGTTTATCCTTCAAAGGTAATCTACAAAAATATTTCTAGAATTATTCCAAAAAAATCTCTTGATGAAACACAATTTTATATCACCTAGAGATACATCTCTATAATATTATTTGAGAAGTGAATTTTTTACGTGTCACGCTCACGTTAATTCTTACGATAGTTGATTACAGGGGTACCCTTAATAAATTTAAAATACTACATTTATTTACTATTATTAAATTTATTTTCCTTTTTTTTTTGCTAGTTTCTTTTATTTTAATTTAATTTCCTTTTTATTTTTCCAATTAAATATATAAGAAAAAAATTAATGTTTAAAAAATGATTTTTAAATAATATTTATATATCATGTGATTTCATAAAAAGTTAAGTTAACAAATAATCTTGATATTAAGAAAAATAATTAAATAAAAACATATTCTTTTTATAGTAATACTATGTGATTTTTCCGTGCTCATGCACATGCACAAATCTTTATAAAATTAATATGTTATAATAATTGATATTCACTTTTGCTTTTATATATATATATAATTTTATAATTTATATGTATAATTTATATTAATAATATAATATTATTTTAATTATAATATTATATTATATGTATAATTTATATTAATAATATTATATTATAATTTATATGTGAAGTTTATATTAATAGTATTATATTATTTACAAATCAATTTATAATTTTTATGTATAATTTATATTAATAATATTATATTATTTTAATTAAAGATATCATTTTGGATATGTGATATCTAGTTGGTTTGTTTGTTTTGGATCAACAATCGATTTCTTTATCACTTGAGTACATTGGATTGCAGTAATTTTTCCGAATTCAACTATAATATTTTATTCTAAACATAGTTAATTTTGATTAAATTCTTATTTGCATTTAGATTGATTATTTTTTAGATATATAAATATATTTTAGTAAGGTTATGTATAACGTAATATATATTGTGTCTAGGATTAAATAAAAAATAAACTGAAGTAATTACATAAATGAATATAACAATAATATTTTGAAGTCTCATGCATATAAAACTATATTGTAACAATTAGTTAACTTCTTACATTTATTTATTAATATGTTTGAGTCATCTTGTAATTTATATGTATAAAAATAAATTGATTCATATTATTAAATTATATTTTTATTTTAGTTAGATTTTTGATTTTGGATATAAGTTGGAGTAGTCGATTCACTTATATTGTGAGTATATTCACTTACATATATTCTTGCAAATTAAATTCAAGTATAATTTGTTTTGATTTTAATTAAGTTAAATCAAATTATTTTTATTTCTCACTTAAATGTACATGTATTTTCAAAATATTTATCAAAATTTAATTTTGATTTTTAAAAAATATTAGAAAATAAAAAGATGATCAATAGGAAATTACATACATAAGTATAGCTGATATTTTTTTGTAAGTTCATGAACGAATATCAATATTTACAATAATTAATATATTTATAATTTCTAAATAATTATATGCCTTTTATTTATTGAAAGTTAAACTGAAAATTATTTTAAATAATCATAGAAATGAGGATTCAAATTTTCTTGGGTATTTTTACTATGGATATATTAAGTTCTACAAACATAAAGAAAACATAAACTTAAAAATAAACTAATTATTAAGAATTTATTTTTAATAATGATAAAATATAATATATATACCTCATAAAAGTATATGATATTTAAAAATATTTTGTAATTATTTGATCACAATATGCTTATCAAAAAAAAAAAATTTAGGTTCTATTTTTGTTTTTGTAATTGTAAGAGATGATAGCCAGATAAATATTATGAAAAAAAACAATTTCAATAATAATAATTATAAAATATTTTAGTTAATTAAACATATATCGGTTTATATTATTTAATTATTTTATGTAATCCTCTAAGAAAATAGACATATATAAAGAAAATATTTCTATTACTTGGAAAATATATTTATTTTATATTGTATTAAGTATGTTTTAAAGGGATAATATTTATTTTTAATAAATCACATTATATAAAAATATATTTTTTCATCTAAGAAAAAATATAGATATAAAGAAAGTATTTTTATTGTATAAAAATATTTTTAAATTAATATTACTATTTTGTGAACTTTCCTTTTTAATGAAATCATATTATTTATAAATATTTTCGTTTTATAACTTTATAAATATTTTATTTTTATTATCTATGTTATTTGTAAAAAGTAAAAAGGAAACTTAAACAAAATTTTACTAATAGTATTTAAATTTAATATTTTAAATTTATTAAGAGTACCTATGTAAATAACCACCGTAAGAATTAATGTGAATGTGATAGAGAAAACTGACTTCTTAAATAATATTGTAAAAATTTTATTAATTTTTACAGATAATTATGGATACCTTAAAACATATTAAATATTAAATAATTTATTTATTTTGTAAAATATATATGTATGTGATTCAAAATATTATCTTTATATTCCTTTATGTAATTTCTAATCAACCCACACTATTTGTATATTTGATTCTCAAAAAATATTATGTTATACAAAATCTCACTAAAATATATTTATAAATTTAAGAGAACAACCAACCTAAATGCAAAATAAAAAATAATTATCAAAATATTAATATATCTAGAGAATAAAATATTACAGTTGAATTTAAAAATATAGATGCAATCTAATATACCAAAGTGATAGCTAAACCGATTTGATATTAGATATACAAAATCACATGACTAATTCAAAAATGTTATATTATTCATAGAAATTGTAAAATTATCTAAATTAAGAGTTAAAAACTAGAGTGATTTTCACTCTAAGACATATTTTGTGTTTTTATTACACTATAAGACAGTTTTTACTCCTATGACACTTTCTTTTAACTATTTTCTTCTTTTTTAACCAAAGCGTAACTAAGACATAACTAGTAAGACTCACTCACTAATTCTATCTTCTCCTTCACCATTCTTTTGTAACTTTATCAACTATGGCTCAACCTTACGATGAAAGCGGCGGTGGTGACGGGAAAATCATCACCTGAAGTAAGCGGAGAGCTCCGTTATGTCAATGCCGCGACTCTGTGTCCACCATAGTTTTCTATCCGGGAAATCAGGATCTCTCAACATGATGAACTTTAAGCCACCTCCGCGATCTCCGACCTCAGATCCACCTTCGTCGTGTTGATTCATCTTCAAGCCATGCTCAAGCTCGATCCTCAAATATGTCTCCGAAAAAAGCCAGCACCGATCGGTATGTTCTAGTACGCGTTCGCTTCTAACCATTATATTAATAACATAAAACGTACTGTAAACTACTTTTTGATATAAATATTTTATAAATCAACCCGAAAAACAGAAATAGGTTTCGGTTACAAGCTCGATTCAAACAAAAACTTTTTAGTCTACGTATTACAAACTAGTTTCACCCACCCACTAAACTCAACACATTCCGCTAATCTGCTTTTGGTAAACATTAGAAATTGATTCCTGTTTTCAACCATTAACGATAATCACGAGAAAGTGAGGTTCTCCTCGTTGCCTCAGATGCCGAGAGTTTTCGTGTTGCTTCCGGAGTAGCTAGGTCTTGATGATATCATCGAAATTTATAACCGTAACCTCCATAACGCACAAGCGCTAATGAAGAAAGAAATTAGGACACAAACGTTTGAAAACTGATCCAATTCCCGCTATACAAACTTCGACAGCCCCAAACCGGTCGCCGAGAGACACAAGGACCTTCACGCCAAGATCAGTAAACAAGAAATCGGGAACGAGATGGCCGCAGCGCGTGAACCAAAAACTGCTCGAGGACCTGCAAGGAAGCAAAGAGCCGCTAACACTACCATGGCAGAAAAGATGATGCCACATAACTGGGATGTGCGCAGCATCGGATGGAGCCACCGACAGAACCAGGAAGACCCACAGACCAAGCAAAGTCTTCAGGACCATTACCAACCGCCGTCTTAGAGAACTTAAGGACGAAAGTTTACAACGCCAGAGATTACTTTTAGTGGCAACTTTATAGATTTACGTTAATTGTTAGTTATCATCTCAGTGTGATGTAGATGATTTACCATGGATCTTGCTGATCGGAAAAAAATATCCGAATATACTTCAAATTAAAGGGATGGGATAATTCGTAGATATTTGATTAGAGGTCCTTGTCAATCCTATGGTCATATTTTAAACAAAAAATGATGGGAGGTGCAATGAGGCGATTTAATCATGCTTGATTTAACTAGAATGCTTGGAACTTTCTGAGTGTCAGGATTCATAATTGGACTAAAGATCTTTTGGTTTAGTTTCGGTTCTTGTAAATTCTATATTCTGCTTTAATTCGAAGTTTCTTTTGATTTGATATTAACTCGTCTTAGATGAAACAAATGCTGGTATGTGTACCTGGAAGGTAAATATGATCCATCATTTCTTTTGATCTTTTGGTATGTGTACCTGCTGGTTTGGTATTCCACAAACGCATCCCACCTATGTATATTTCTCTGGTTTGGTAATGAATCTATACTATTATTTGCGAAGTAAAATTTTGTAACAGAGCTCTCACGTTAAAATTTAGAGCGGTTAATATCGTTTATACCCTTAATGAATAATTATATAAATTAGTCGAAATATAAAAACAAATTTCAAATCTATCTGATTAAAAAAATGATTAAAACTAATAATAAATCGTGTATATCCTTAATGAATAAATTATATAAATAGTCAAAAATAAAAACGAATTTAAAATATATATGATTAAATAAGTGATTAATAATAAAAAGAATTATCTAAAATATAAATAATTAAAAACGAATTTCTATTAATACTATTATATTTATATAGCTCTCACGTTAAAAGTTAGAGCGGTTAATATCGTTTATACCCTTAATGAATAATTATACAAATTAGTCGAAATATAAAAACAAATTTCAAATCTATCTGATTAAAAAATGATTAAAATTAATAATAAATCGTGTATATCCTTAATGAATAAATTATATAAATAGTCAAAAATAAAAACGAATTTAAAATATATCTGATTAAATAAGTGATTAAAATTAATAATAATAAGAATTATCTAAAATATAAATAATTAAAAACGAATTTCTATTAATACTATTATATTTATATATTATATTAGATAATTGACTATAAATAAATATAATAAAATTTCAAAAACAAAAACATGTTTTAAAACATAAGATAATTGTTAGATATATTCTGTTGTTATCTGAAAATAATATTTTATTAAAACATGTTTTAAAACATAAGATAATTCTTAGATATATTCTGTTGTTATCTGAAAATAATATTTTATTATAAAATTTATAGTTAGATATAAAACAATTTATAATTAAATGCTAATCAAACAAATAAATATATTTTATAAAATATATGTGAATGCCTTTAAAATTTAACACAACAATAAGCATATATATATTTTGATAAAAAGTAATGAATATATATTAATTATATTTTATTTATATGTTATATCTGATAATTGACTATAAGTTAAGATAATAAAATTCTCAAAAATAAAATATATTTTTAAAACATAAGATAATTCGTAAATATGTTGTGTTTTATCTGAAATAATATTTTTTATTATAAAATATAAAATATAAAGTTTAATGTTTGATTTATATTTTTAAAAAATATAATTAATAATTTATTATGTTGGTTTTGATTTAATATTTATAAAAAAGATAAATATCTATAAAAATACTATGTCCGCATGTGCGGGCAGAACACCTAGTTTTCAGTGTTAAAAGAAAAAAAACAAATATTTGGCACGTGTAAAGTCACGTGACTCACGTGGCTATTGGCTTCCCCGTATTTGGAGATAGTTATCAAATTAACGTCATCGGGGCCTCTAATGGGCTTAGGTCCTCTAATGGGCTTTTCTATTCCGCTTTAAATCGGAGAAAAGCTGTTAAAGCCCGAATAAAAGCTTAAGTATCTTTGCGCGGGGGGAAATTAAAACCCCAAGAAAGAAGATCGGAGGAGAAGAAGGGGGAAGTTGTGGAGGAGAGAGTTACGAAACAATGGCGCTTGCGGCTTTAGGGAAGTTGAATCTGGAGGAGGCTCCTCCGATCTGGGGATCTCGTAGCGTTGATTGCTTCGAGAAGATTAAACTGATTAGCCATGGAACTTACGGGTAATCTCTTCTTCCCCTAGTTTGATCGATCACTGTAATCGGATTTTGCATGATTGAGAGTGAATCCGAATTGCAGTGAAGTGTACATGGCTAAAGAAATCGAAACTGGTGAAATCGTGGCTCTCAAAAAGATCCGTACGAACGATGAAAGAGAAGGGGTTAGTTAGCATGTAGCTTCTTCTATTTTTGAAAAGGCAATTAAGTTTCTGAATCGAGTATGGCATGAAGTTTCCTGTAACAGCGATGAGGGAGATCAAGATCCTGAAGAAGCTACATCATCGAAACGTCATCAATTTGAAAGAGGTTGTGTATTCACCATCTCCAGACAATGATGATCAAAGAGGTGTTGTGGAACTCATTTTATATTTTTCTGACTGTAATATAGATTGATTTGATAACTCTTTACGCTTCTATTTTTAGATGATAATAACAAGTACAAGGGTGAAATCTACATGGTCTTTGAGTACATGGATCATGACTTGGCTGGACTTGCTTATCGTCCTGGAACTAGATTCACAGCTCCTCAGATCAAGGTATTGCATAGCTAGATGCCTAGATACCTTGTTTTTTTTTTGTACTAGTAGTAGCCTTTGCAAAACCTCGACTTTGTCTGACCTTTCAACCATATTATGTGAATAAAGTGTTGCATGAAGCAACTCCTCACTGGGCTTCACTATTGTCATATGAAGCATTTGCTTCACCGTGATATTAAAGGTGACTATCCCCCAAAATACATTTGTTTGGTCTCGCCTCCCTTTTACTTACTTGGTTTACAGGTTCAAATCTCCTCATTGACAAGAAGGGAAACTTAAAGCTGGCGGATTTTACACTTGCACGGCCTCTGTCACTTGACTTTACTGGAACTTTGACAAACCAGGTCACCACTTTGTGGTATAGGTATATTATGCCTAGAATTGTCTCTTCTACTGGTGCATGCATCAGTTATTGTTTCTTCAACTTGGATTTGTTTAACATAATATTTCCCCGGCAGGGCCCCTGAGTTGCTACTTGGTGCTACGGAATATGGTCCAGCGGTTGACATGTGGTCGGTTGCTTGCTTATTTGCTGAGCTTTTGAATGGAGAACCAATCTTTCCTGGAAAAACTGAGGTCAGAGAGATCACCTTCTTTTGAGTATCTATGGTGTTCCCACTAAAAGCATTTAACTCAAAACTGTTTCTTCGTTTCCAGATTGACCAGTTGAAGAAGATTTATGAGCTTTGTGGAGCACCTGATGAAAACAATTGGCCTGGGGTTTCCGAGATGCCTTTGTATGAACGATTTAAACCATCACTGCCTCTGAAGAGCCGCGTAATAGAGACATACGGACAGTAAGTATTCTTTTAACTTTTAACCCATTTTGTTGTTGCGCCACCTTTTGTCTAGTACCAGGAGAGATGTAATTTTTTCTCTCTCTTGTGGTACAGCTTTGATGCTCATGCTCTTGAACTACTGGAGTGTATGTTGGTGCTGGACCCGCCAAAGGTACATACAGTTATTGTCTGAAATATTAGCACATCAAGAGCCCCTTTTCATTGGCACTAAAAGTCCTTGCTGGTGCAGAGAATATCCGCAAAAGATGCCCTTGATTCAGATTACTTTTGGAGTGAGCCGTTACCGTGTGAACCAAAGAGGTGAGGAGAATTGAAACGAACTCTCTTTGGTTCTTTGTGACTGTTGATGATAACACCTCATTTGGTTCAGTATTTGATGAGATAAATGTTTTTCTTTTTCTTTTTATGTCTCTGAAACACAGACTACTAGCTTCATATAAATCACCACATGAGCTCCAGACCAAGAAAAAGCGGAAGTCGATGCCTCGAAAAACAGCCAGGTAACAGAAAACTGCATCTGCGTTGATTGATGTATATAGTCTTAGAGATAAAGAAAGGGTGATGCCTAGGCTTATAGCTAGTTTTCTTGCAGGTTTTGAGGTGCAAGAGATAGTTGAAGAAGAACAAGAGGAAGGACACTTTGAGATGTAGATAGTAGATTAGTGAGAGAGATTTCTTGGAGACAATCTGCGTTGATGATGATGATGTATATAGAGTATTAAGATTCGTTTTGTATGCTGGTGGACAAACGAAACTAAACCGAACTAATTGGTCCAATTTATGATGAACGAGAAAACTCAAGTCTTGAATTAACCGGTTTGTTTTCGTTTTAATAAAAAAACGATTTGAACCAATGAATTAACCCGGATAAGGCTTAAAACCGTTCGACTGTGAGAGAGGGAGAAACTGGCCGGTGAAAGATGACGGCTGCGGAATTGGGGAAGTTGAATCTGGAGGAGCCTCCTCCAGTTTGTGGTGTCGATTGCTTCGAGAAGCTAGAACAGATTGGTGAAGGCAGTTACGGGTATTCTCATTTCTTCTCTGATTTGGTTTGTGGGTTTGATTGTAAAGTTTTTTGATCTATTAAAATTGTTGCTTTAGGTACCTTGCATCAAACTTGATTGGTTAGATACAGCTTTGTTGATTGATATCTTTAGATTTCTTCAGACTTGCGTGATTATGTTAGTAGGTTAATGTATCTCGTGAATAATTAGGATGAAGCTTTTTTTTTATGGAGCATAGTAGCTGAGGTTTGTAGTATTTGTTTGGTATTTGTTTTGGCAGTCAAGTTTACATGGCTAAAGAAATCAAAACTGGTGAAATTGTGGCATTGAAAAAGATCCCGTATGGACAATGAAAGAGAAGTGGTAAAGCTTACACTTTTGACTACTATGCTTCGAAAACTTGCAAACTTTGTGATTTGCTGACTGTTTTGTTCTCACTAGTTAACCCATATAATATTGCTGCAGATCAAATCTCCTTGTCGACAATGAGGGGAATTTAAAGCTTGCGGATTTTGGGCTTGCACGGTCATATTCTAATGATCATACTGAAAATCTTACAAACCGTGTCGTCACACTTATTGGTTATTGGTTCGGTTTTCAAAACTTATTTTGAAAATAACAGATTTTTTTTTTGTTTTCGGTTAATTCCGGTCTATATTTCCAGAAAAAAAAAACAGAATTTTTTTGGTTTTCGGTTTTTCGATGTTCGTATCTTGTGTTTGTATCCTTTCACACGACCAAGCTTTGTATTTCTCACAACAACACAGCAAACCAAATTGGAATTTCAAAATCTTATTATTATTTTTTTATTGCAATCAGTTAACCGAAACAACTTGTTTCACAAACTATATGGTTGTGGAAAAAAAAGAAGAGGAAGTAACTTGAGAGCAACAAGCCAGCTATTGTGCTGATTCCACCTTCATGACAACTTTCATGAACTCATACACAAAGTAACTAATCGCTGCTGAAGGTAAAACCTGCAATTACCAAGAGGATTAAGACAGAATCTAAGAGATGATTAGATAATGACTAGAATAAAGGAAGCATACCTGCAGTAAGCTGGGAATCAAGCCAGCGTATAACGCAGGAACACCTCCTTGCTCAATGATCTTCACACAAGTAGCCACTGTGCTCAACTTTCTCGCATGTGACTGCATTTGCAGATGCCTTCTCACAACTTCAAACGGAAAAGTAGCTGCTTCTGAGCAAGCCCCAGCGATTGCTCCATACAACAAAGTTCTCATGGGACCAAGCTCCAGCTGATCGAAAGCGTTCAGCTCTTCACCTTCTTGTTTCATGTGTTCAAGCCGTTTCTTCCCTTCCGGTGTGTGAAGGTAAGCTGACTTCAAAATATCATAGACACCGTAGAACACAGCTCCCGCCGGAGCCATACTAACGAGAGAAGGCACAAGACCTTTGTATAACGAGAAGAAACCTTCCGTTTGAATCATGTGACGGAACGCACCAACCACACCGCCTAATGCCTCTCCACCAGGTGCCACCATAACCGTTCTTATCTGCAAATTCAAATGCTCAAAAGATGGTCACTCACTCAAGGAAGGAATGTTTTTGTTGTGAATGTAAACTTACAGTATCAAGTGGTAGACAGAGCAAACTAGCTGTAACTCCAGCAGCTGCACCGGCCACAAACCTCTCGAAGTTAGTGGTTTCTTCGTTTCCAGACAATCTCAGAAGCTGGCCTCTGTATGTGTCATAGGCATAGAAGTTGATGGACTTGAAAGGAGCGGTGCGGAGAATATTAACCAAGTTCCCTTTCCAAAACCCTCTAACTCCTTCAGTGGTAGCAATCCTCTGAATGAGTCCAAGAAGATTCCTTTGCTCTCCACGGACAATGTACTCTAGCTTCATCCGCTCAAGAGGTGCAATGCAAGTTCTGCTCAAACCAAAACCCTAAAACCCAATGAGCCACCAAACTTCAACAGCCGAATCAATACAAGATCTCTCTACACTAAGTAGTAACCACAAACACATGAAAGTCTACAACTTTAGACTAACTAATGATACCAAAACTATTACCTAGAAACCATGGCAGCAAAAGCTCCAGCCCATAAATGCTTGGTGGTGTTGAGAGCTCCTGATCCATTCTCCTTCAGCGGAGGAGACTTGTACACGTGTTGACCATTATACCCTTCACCACCTTCTTCGTCTTCCTGGCCATTACTCTCATTTATAGATAAACTGACTGAGGAAAACAGAGGTCCTCCTCCTCTTCTGTTCCCGTTTCGTCTTCTAAGCTTCAAAGCACTCGACTTTCGGACAAAGCGACACGAACTGAGTGAACAGCTCTTAGAGGAGACAAAGGAGACGGACGAGGAAGGAAGAGACTCGTCGAGAAACAATCCTCCGAGGATTTGGTTTTGACGATTGAGATCCGACGATTCTGATCTGATTGCGTCAGCAATCCATCGATCAAGGCCACGCATTTCAATCTTCGATTGGAGCACAAAAAAAAATTGAGAAAGAAAGTCGGAAACTTTCAGAAGAACAGAATCGATCGAAAGGAAGGAAGGAAGAAGAGAGACGAATCCCTAATATAGTGCTTCTTCTTTAATCCTCTTTCTCAGCTATCTCAACTACTCGCTAACCAAAAAAAAACTACTCACTAACATCGTTCTCGCCGCAAAAGAGAATATATTAGTACAGGTAGGTTTTGGTGAACACATGTGCACTTTATGGAAATAAATGGTGTCATGTCACGCACTAATACACACAGTGGTATCTATTAAAAACAATTGTCATCATTATTAAGCTGGGTGTTGTTACTCATTAATCTTTCATCCATAGATGTTTTTTTTTTTTTGAGAAATCCATCCATAGATGTTATCCCAATGTATAAATATAATGTCGGGGCAACAATTGATCTTATTTCTTTTCCTAGAAAAAATTGATTTAACAAGAACAGTATTAATATTCTGAAAACAGTATTTAATCAGATAATAAGGAGAAGTAAGATCAACGCAGAAGTTAATGGCCGTTGTTGACATGTTGTCCGAATTTAGCCCATTTACATTTATCCTCTTTTCAATTCTAGTTAGGTTTTTTTAAAATTCCCCGGTTTAGTTTTGATTAATAGCTGACCAATGAGTCAATGAAGGGCTAGAAGCTACAACAACCCTGGAAGAATTTTGTTTTTATTTGATGGGATAAAATAAAATAAACATAAATGACAGGTGTCACAAAAAGTCTCATTCAAGATGATGAGGTGGAGGGCTGTGTGCATAGCACAACTCTACTTTATATATAAAGATATATATATAGATAGATATTGAACATAAGATAAAAAGTTATAAAATAAAAAAAGATTAGAAAATAAAAAAGATTAGAAAATAAAAGGATTAGAGTATAAATAAAAAAGTTCTACTATAAAATAGAGTAAAATATATAGTTTCTTCAAATATAGAAGATTACTCTATTAGAATGGAATATAGAGTGGAGTTGGAGAAATTTTTACTCTATAATAGAGTTTAGAGTATGAAATAGAATGAAGTTGAAGATGTTTTTAGAAGAAAAAAAAAACTAATTAAACCCAATATTAATAGTGGATACAATATGAAGCAGAAAAAAATGGGTGTAGTCTCTAGGGCGCGGTAAAAAGATTGTTCAAAGACATAAGACTCTCAATGTGATTGGGAAAACAATGAGATCTGAACTCGATTTCTCCAATCCCCTCGTACTCAACTTTTCTTACTCTATTTCTCTCCAAATCATAGTATATGGCATAAAATGGCCCGCCCGCAAACATCGGTATGTAAATCAACTCATCATCAACAGTTTCACCACTTAATGTGAAAAAAGAGAGCGTGATGCTCCCCTTCCGCGTTACAAATGGCAGATAGGAGTCTTTTCGCGACCATTCATGTTTCTCAGCATCCTCCAAAATCCATAATGAGATTCGTCCCAAAAGACTGCTGGTATTAGAAAACAAAGCTAACCTTCCCCTGTGTCTTATAAAACCACATGGAAGTGTTCTTAGACGCCAACCCATATTTGGTATTTGGATTACTCCAAACTTCTCGGACCTCACGTCAAAGCTCACAATAGTGTCACGAGCCGCTAAATAGTACACAACTCCGTTGATGCATCTCCAAATTGCCTTGTATAAAATAACATGGCTAGGGCTGTCTTGGATTATCGTTCTCCACGATTCTCGAGGTCCCATTGTAAAAATCTGAGGGTCTTCACCTTTATTCCTCAGTGACATGCACAACACTTTGTATTGATCACCGATGGGATCGTATCCCAAAAGGCTTATAAAGGGTTTCGAGACTTTAGGCTGGGGTAAGGTTACGTGTTGTTTCAAGGTTGGATTCCAAATTATGACACACTCAAAATTTCCAAACGAGATCAAACCGTGGATAGATTGATGAGGAATATAATTATTCTCATTAGTTATAGTGCTTAGAGGTAGACCAGTTTCCTCTTTATGGAGGTATTTTTCAGCACGGGGATGATGATGCGGAAAGGAGTAGAAGACACACTTTTCCTCTCCATTCTTGCAGAAAATAAGAGAAGGTCGAGCCGAGGAGTGGACAGAGAAAGACTTGACGAAGCTGGAAGTGGTAGTCATAGTCAACCAGAGCTTCGACACGCACCTTAACCTCCCTATGGATTTTGCCGGAAGTCGTAAAAGTATATCTATCGTAAGGTCAAGAGGAAGCGATACAAAAGATTCGGTTCTATCTTCGTAGCTCCTCTCTTTTTCAGTTTCCATGGTTTCTTTCTCCCCCTCTGTAATGCTTTTGTGTTTATATATATATTTCTCCCTTCTTGCTCCTATATACCTATTTATTATACTAAGATAGACTTTCCTTATGCATTCATCTCGAAATTATAATGTAAATACAAAAATTGACGAGAAAAGTTAATGAGTGAACGAAAAAGATAAAGACAAACTTCCAAAATAACTATTTAATCTTGACATATCCTTCCTTTACCTATCCAATCATGTCAAAATTATGGGAAAAAGAAAACAAGCTACAAAGAGAGAAGAAGGGAAAGTACCATATTTCCTGTGCATTCATGTCAAAATTATAATGTAAAAACTAGGGGTGGGCAAAAAAACTGAACCGAACCGAGTCAAACTGAACCAACCAAACCGAAACCGATTCAAACCGAACCAAAGTCTATTTAAAACCATTCGGTTGAAGATTTCTCCAACCCGAATGGTTCGGTTCGGTTTAAACGAACCGAACCGAAAAACCGATGTGTTTTCGTAATTATTTAAATTAAAAATATTAGTAATACCAATATACTAAAATTTTAATACTAAACCACATATTTTCCATTTTTTATTCATTAACATATATTCTTCTAACCTAATATGTAATCATCTAAATATCTGATTTAAAATATTTTATTCATTGGAGGCTTTTTAATTTTAATGATATAAGAGACATTACTAATGAGGTTGTTTTTTTTTTCATTTTAGTTAATTTTCATTTGTTTTAATTTTTATATACTTTGTTGTGACATTTAAAAAAAAAAATTATTTCAGTTTTATATTGAATTTAGTTCACATAGTTTATGTTTACATAATTTATGTTTTAAAACATAATTTCTCTTAGAAAATTAAATTAAGAAGAATCTAATTAAACCGATCCAAAAAAACAAACTGAACCAAATTCAAACCGAACTGAATATAAACCGAACCATATATAAACTGAACCGAACACAAACCGAACTAAACTAACTATGGTTTACTTCAATTGGAAAAATACTAGAACCAAACTAACCAAACCGAAACGAACCCAAACCGAACCGAGAAAATAACCGAAGTGCCCACCCATAGTAAAAACTGTAGATACGAAGTTGAATTTTAATATATAACTATTAGAAAAAATTAAGAGGCATCAGAATTTCTATATGTTAAAATATAATATAGTTTCACATCACTAAATCTATAATATAGTGATGTTGTTCCCGGGTTATTGAGATATAAGCACCAACATTTATACCACTAAACTAAAGGATACTTTGTACATTGATGGCTGAAACTAATATATATTTATAAAGGACATAAACCTTTGCTTCTTCGGTTTTTTCTGTGGGTCGGACCTACAATTGTATTATGAGTTTCATTTTTAAATGAGGTTCATCACGTTATATGAAAAAAACAACAGTTATAGTTTTTTTCATATTGTAAACTGTCTTCGTTTAACATGAGTTAGGGTTCTTTTCATCATTGCCTCAGACAAGTTTGAGTTACAGAGTTGCGTTGTGTGTCTGTTCGTAATCTATTTTTTCACCGGTGAATTCTTCATCTCCCCATCTTAAATCGCTTGATCTTAAATGTTTCTGATTTGTAGCATTTATGTAAACCATATATATATGATTCTCATCTTAGATGAACTCAATCTGCATCTCCACAAAACTCATTGATTCCTCTTAGCTTTAACGATCTAATAGAAAATGTCTCTCTGCTTCTCCAGTTCGGCGTTTCCGGCATCCGTCACTCAACCTTCGAGTCTCTCCGTGTTGGTCGTAGTAGTCAGAGCATAGCCTCTAACCTCCTCGCTTATGGGATTCCCTGAACTTCAAGAAAGACAGTGAGTTTATGGGAATCACGGTTCTCTTCCTTGATGAAAAGGTAAGTTAATCTTCGGTTTCTCACACTTATTTAATATAATTATTTTTAATTATTATAATATTGTTTACATATTCCGTGATTCATGAGATCATTCCCGCCGGACGTGCTAATCATTACATGCCATCTTTGAAAGTTGGTTCCATTGTGAAAGTCGATCGTTTTGAGGTTGTTAGGTGCTCAAGCATGTACAAGATAATTGATCATTCATTCCTCATTCGTTTTATCTCACCAACTATTATTGATGAAGTCATCACGAGTGCTCCTGAGATCAAGCTCCAATCATAATTAGACTATTTGACAATTTTCAAGTGATTGCGAACACAAACCTAAAACACCTATGTATATTATTATACTAGGGTCGGCCCGCCCTACGGGCGGGATATTAGTTAATTTGATATTCACTAAATGCTCGAGTTGAAATTTGTTTTAAGATTCAAGAATTTGGTTATCTGTTATGTGTTACTTATTAGTATGTGGTGATATAGTTGTTTTTCGATTATTCTTGCTTTGGTATTGTATCAAATTAACTAATTGTCCAATTCATAATTATAGATGTACAAATGTGAATTTGTGATAAAGTTTGATGACAATACTGTTTTTTTTTAATTCTTATTCATAGTAGAGTGTGCATGTGTCAGAAAGAGGCCTATAACAACTTTTATGTTTTTGTGTATGGATTTTAAATATATATTATTTTGTATAATGCATACTTGCTCTACAATATTTGCTTGTAAACTAAAAAAATTGTTTTCTATATTTTTAAAAGGGAAAATATTTAGTCTAGAATATAACATGAACATATGTATTGACTATATATAGAAGTTGGGTGTTATTTTAAAATGACATATGTATAGAGATTTTTCAACCATTACTTCACTCGCACAAAACATTTATAACTGTAAATACCTTCTTTTAAAAGCAAAACTAATAAAAGCGTGTACAACAAATGTATTTTGATATATATTATATGCATCAAGTTATAAAGGTTGGAAACATTGCAAAACTATTTGGAGCAAAATTTTTAACTTCACGATCTTCATCTTGACGTCAGTTCAGTGTCGGCCCTGGCCACAAGAAGAAGAAGCATGAGCTTCCAGCTGACACGATAGTAAGTATTTTCCTGGCCATATATTTACAAAAAATGACTTTAGCCTAGTGGTTCTAAGAGAAATTACCAGTGCTAGAGGTGCTGGGTTCAATTACCCTTAACTGCATTCATTTATATTGGACCTAAATATAAAATGGGACACGTGTCACTCCCAGAACGCACGAATTGATGAGGTGGCTTCACGGGAGAGAGACAAACATTTCTTTATATATATAGATAGATTGCATCTGGGTTTATTATATATTTCGTTATCATAACTAATATTTAAACTCTCAGATGTGGTTGGGCAAATCCATTCTGTCCAAGGCTCTGGCCTTAGCAAAGAAACAAATCGAGTCGTTATCCGTCAACTCTTTGAACCATAAGAAACAATCAACACACAATTCCCTTTATATTATTATCTATATTGTGCTAACATCAATAATCAAAAATATTTTCTACCCAAATTATGTGGTCGTTTATTTATCTCCCTTACTTATCAAACTAATTTTGCACAAACATTTATTTTACAGCTTTAAAGAAACCTCAACAACCCAAACAATCAAAACACCAAAAGCTAGAATTCCAAAAAAGACGAATCATTAATGATCACCTCTCTTTTTTTTGTCTAATCTTATAAATAAACATCAAAACAAATACACCAAACCAATCACCTCAACTAAAACTCAACGACAAATACATCGAGTCAACTAAATAAATACAAACTACACGGCCAGCTATTTAATAATTTACAAACTTACTTTCGCAACGACACATACATCGAGTCAGCTAAACAAATACAAACTACACGGCCAACTATATTCAAAATAACCCTAACAAATATTGAGATGAAATAAGAACTATGTCCACAACTCCGCGCTTGCGCGGAGGCAATGCCCCTTGTATAACAAAGAAATAAGTTTTAAATAGAAATACAAAAATATTTCGTGGAAACAAAATTGAGAATAAATTAAAATTTTAGAACTTTAATAAATAAATAAAATATTATTTTTATATACTATTAACAAACCTTTTTCTTAATTGATGTCCGGTTTTGAATTCAAGTGAAAAACATAAATACTTTTAACTATTTTTCAAATACCCCAAATTTTGTAAATTATGTGGAGGCCTAAGACTTCGTACCTTTTTCCTAACACTATTGGCACGCCCCTGTTCATACCGAAAGAAACAAACTAGAAAATCATACGCATGTTTAGCATATAGAAGAACACAAAACATAGTTCATTTTTTTTATGAACTTTTTATAACTTAAATAAAAAAGGAACCGTATAGTTTAATTTTTAAAAGTCCGGGAGACAAGGCCAGAATGTCCGGTTCGGTTCACCGGCTCGCTATCAATTTTACTACTAAAACACAGCGTTTCGGCCTTCTCTTAAATTTCACCTCTTTATCAATCTTTTTTTGCTATCATCTTCTCCAAGCTTGGAGCCTTTTTTCTTCCTTCATCCTCTGATGATTGAACAATGGCGTTCTATCTATCGAGTTCGTTAACACCGACCCACTTATCAAACCCTTCTAAGACCAACGGAAGCTAAGCTAACTTCCAAATTCAATCTCTTTCCCTCACGAAGAAATGGGTTGATTCATCGAGCTTTGAGTCTACTGAGTCACAGGAAGAAGATGCTGAGTCAAATCATCTCTTTGAGGTTTATCTTTCTCTTTTGAGTCAAAGTTTAGGTTTTTATTTTCTCGAATTGAATTTTGAAGAGCACGAAAGCAATTCCGGAGTCTGAGTCTGCTCATTGACCCAACACGTCATGAAGAACACTTTCCTATCAGCAAGCTTTAGTTTCTTCTTCAGACCACGCCCTGATGATTTCACTTCCTGTAGTGCACCAAAGATCAACCTTTGGAGGTGAATCACATCATCGACCAGATTCAATTCGAATTTCAGACTGCCACTGAGGCTTTTATAAGCTGAAGAACATGTTTGCTCCAAGCAAAACGAGAGCACTTCCTTCATAGTCCCAGGTTGTGCATTTCTGACCTAACACTGATGAAACACTCAGCACCATTGTTGCTGCCCCTAACGAATCAGATTGCCATTCTCCGTTATAGATACAAAGAGTAAAACAGTAACTGTATAAAACATCAACCAAGTGGATTGCCAACACCGGAGATGGCTTTGTGGACCTAAGCTTGCTTAGTGGATTGTTGAGTAACAGATCCAACCCCTGGACCCGTTACTGTCGCCGATCGGCCTCTGTTAACACTCTGAGGCTCCTCCAACACCTCTTTTCCAGATCTTTCCCCCTTGTACATCGTTGGTTTGATCGAGTCGACTGGGTTGGAGATCAGATCAGACGATATCAGCCTTGCCTCTCGCTGATCTACCTTCTTCAGCTCGAGTCTATTAGATGTCCCACATCGTTTAATGATGTGATCTTTGGGCAATATATATGTATATGGGCAATCCTCCACTTTTGAGCTAGTTTTTGGGTGTGAGTTAGGCCCATCACTAATATGGTATCAGAGTCCATGGTAAAAGCCCAGCAGATGATTTCCCATATAAAACAGTTTCCTACTCATGTAGCCTGTACAAATGGTCCATCTTACTGTGATATGTCCGAGATGTTGGACTTGGGCTGTTTCCGATTGGATCGTTTCCCATCCACATCTTGAGAGGGGCTATTAGATGTCCCACATCGTTTAATGATGTGATCTTTGGGCAATATATATGTGTATGGGCAATCCTCCATTCTTGAGCTAGCTTTTGGGTGTGAGTTAGACCCATCACTAATACACTCGCCATCAACCGCATCATCTCGTTTATCCGCTCCTCCATGGTCGAGAGCTTTCCTTCCACCGCCACGAACCTCTCGTCGTCATGTTGGATCAGCTCCGCCACTTTGTCGTCGTTCTTCTTCGGTGCCATCGCAAGTGTGCAGGTACGTCTTGCTCTGATACCAAGTTTGTTACGACTAGGGATTCAAACAATCGATTATAAAGAACGATATTGTATTTACTTAGAAAAAAAGCAAATACAATGACAGAGTTTTTCACAGGAGTTCTCTCTCTCCTATAACAATGATCGATCATCTCTCTCGATAACCAAGTCCCTCATTCTCTACTACTTTTATAATAAGCAAAAGCAATTAAACACGTCACCAACATCAAGCTCTAAGGCCGTTACTGACGATTCCTCCTTATCCTCTTTATTCCTTATTCCTTCTAGAAGCGTCTTCCTCCTTAAGCCGTCTTCTGTTTTGGGCCTCTCCTCTGTTATTGGTACAGAATCGGTGGCCTTATAGACTCGTACGTAACAGTCAAACCACCTAGCTATAAATTGACCCAACAGTTGCGTATGTATCATGTAGGTCGTGTTTTAATGGATCAATGTAGATGGAGAGATTAGGAACCGATGATAACTGTTGTCGAAGTTACCCTACATGAAATAACGAATAAGTATACTTGTTTTACCAACGCCAAGGAACAGGAGTGTTGGGCCTATTGTCTTCAATAATATAAGATTAGTGGTTGAATTTGCGTTATTCTTGCCCCGTTTCAAACACTTAGGCCGAACTCAGATTCAGCCACCGTACACAATCATAAATACGCCAGAACAGATAAACGCACCGAATCAAGAGCTAAAGTTTTTGATAAAATAAAACTCGTAACATGGATTCAGATCATTACAGGACTCATTCCATATGTATTACCCTATCAATGTAATAATACAAATTCTTCTGAATGGTCCAAGAATCACTATCATCTAGATATTTAGCAGCAGCTACCCCTGTGAATCTGAGAAGATGTAAAAGGTTCTTAGACCTTCTTCTTCTTCTTGTCCAGGTATGGATATTTCTGGTACAATGAGATACTACTGATCACGAGAGGAAGAGCTACGAGGCAATACGATGAAGGCGGTTTTCCTTCAAACGCAAACTGCAGCAGAGCGGTGACAAGTAACGCTGAGACAATCACAAATCCCTTTGGAAGAAAACAAAAACACATGCACATAAGCTTCAGTTCTTGTTGCAGAATATTGAACTGTATAAGAAATGATTAGGAATGTTTACCTTTCGTACACCACCGGCATGTGATGTAACTAAGCCAACGAGAATCCCACCAAGTGCATTGCTTATAACTGGGACCTGTTATAACAACCACAGTGCATAGAGACATTTAGAAATAAGAGTGTTTCCATCGACAGAATCTTTCAGGAGTTGGAGATAGCAGTTTACCATGGTTAAAGCAGTCCAACCATGAAAGAAACCATGTCTTTTGATGGCTTCACCATCTGGAGATTTAAGGGTACTTGCTAACATGCAGAGGCTTCCAACAATAGACATTTCTACTGTCATTAAGTATGATGAATGCTTCTTGACCTGAGAAGCCCATTGGCATAGAGAAGATGCTAAACCCGAGAGCACAGAGGCTACCAAGACCGGGATGATTCCAGAAAACAGCACCTGTTCAGGATTAATGCCACTTGAAGAAGTCTTGTTAGAGCCTTCACCAACACTTAGAAGGACTGCTGCCATGATCAATAAACACAAAGCTCCTATTTGTTGCACTGATTGCTTCTGCCTACAAGATCACACCATGTATGACTTATTCAGGCAATCGCACAACACATCTCTAGCTCATGAAAATACAAAGTCCTGCGCACATAGAACTTGGAGCACACAAGATCCTAGGGAGAAGAAAATATAAGGACCTACCTCAGAATGATAAATGTAAAGAATGCAGTGAAAAAGATTTTGGTCTGATTGAGAATAGAAAAGGTCAAGGAGTCAAGACTCCTGTAGGAGATCTGAAGCAAACTGTTCTGAAGTGCATATATGGCTGCAGGAAGTCCTGATGCAGTCAAGGATCCCATCAACGTCCACTCTTTTGCTAACCCCTTCAAACTGCCATCTCTTGCCATGAGAATCAGAGCACATACGACCTGAAAACAAAGCACACACAACCGAACTTTCAGAAACAGTATCTCACAATTGTAAAATTACAATATTGTTTTTTTTTTAAAACGACCAAATACCTTAACAATCTCGCATGTCAAAACAGATGAAGTTACAATAACCTCCTTCCTGCAAAAAAACATCAATCAAAAACCATGACAAGAGGCAATCCATTAACCGTACAAGAAGATACAACCAAAATGTACTAGCGACAAAGCCTCCTAGTAACTAACTATCCTCAGTATCACACAGAGCATAGAAATATCCTTTTCTCACAGTAACAAATGGACTAGTGACAACAAAGCCTAACTAGTAACTAGCTATTCCTCAGTATCACAATGAACATAGACGTCGAACTTTTCCAAATAAAAAGTCAATACCAAGTAGTATACTATACACTAGTACCCTCAAGAGTAGCATTAACAGCTAAAACACTGTGATGAATATAGCTAATTCGACAGGCCACGGACACCATTATAGCAATTTAGCTTCACAGTGATCATGCATCGTATTTTCTCACAGTAATAACCACAATAACGTAGGTTTCCAGATTCAAGTTTGAAACTTTAATCACTATTAAGAGCAACAATTGCAGATTGAATCGATCAAAGCATACAAACAGATTACGAAGAAATCAAACTCCAACTCTGCATTAAAACAAAATTCAAACAAAAAAACTCGCATTTTCCAGAAAACGAACCCACTAAATCACCAAGAAGAGAGATTTAGAGGGCATTAAGGTTGTACCCGATGCAGCGTTTGGAGATCAGAGGCTGTGCTCCGTACTGAAGCGTTAGCAGTAAGGAGTAAAACAAAACCTTCTTCGACGGACTCTTTGCTCCGTTAGACGCCGCCATGAATCCCATAGATCGCCTTCTTCGCTGTTGGTGGAGAATGTGTTGTAGAAACGATAAGAAGGAGAAGAACACTTTTCTCTTTTCTAACTTTATACTTCTTCTCTTGTGAAGATCTACCAACCCGGCGCCGTTTTGTTTGACAAGTAGTTACTTATATTTAGAAACATATTTTGCAAATTAATCCATCACCTTTACTAAATCTAATAAAAAGGAACAAACATTACTAGTTAAGTCCTTTTTCGATTATTTTCATCATATATTATGACAAATCCAATTAAATAGAATGTGAAAACAATTATTATATAAAATCCAATATATTAAAATACAATTTAATATTTTTTAATATTTATCTTTTTGATTTAGATTTAGATGATGTAGATATGGAGAGAAAAATAGCTAATTATATTTACAAAAATCAAGAATAATTGAATTGATTTGTAAAACTCTTGACCAATGAAAATTTGAGCCAATCGTTCAAAACGTGGTTTCGAAATGTGAAAGGCCAAATACTGTATATAGCATGTGGTAATGTTTTTATAAGTTCTCCAACTTGGACAATGATTTTTTTTCCGGATATAGAGATTTCTCTACCAATCGTCCAAAATTAAAAAAAAAACAAAAGATTAGGGTTATAAGTGAAATGTCAAAATCAACGGCTGTGATTGAAACTTGAAAGCCTCCCTATATATATAAATAAATAAAACTCTTCTTCAATCCATTTGTTTATCAGAGAAGATTGTTCCTTTGCCACACCACAATGTGTGGGATACTCGCAGTCCTTGGTTGCATCGACAACTCTCAAGCTAAACGTTCTCGCATCATCGAACTCTCTCGCAGGTATCTCACTCTCCCCCTCCCTTTCATTGACTCATCCATTTATATAATGATGAAGCAATGCACTCACGTTATAGCCAACCGTTTATGAGTTCGTATCCAAAGGTTTCAACCTTTTTTAATCGTGGGCAATGTGTTTGTTTCAAAAAGATCTCATCTTTGTGGAGAATTGTTGGGCTAACTTTTGGTTTGTGTATAGATTGAGGCATAGAGGTCCTGACTGGAGTGGACTCCATTGTCATGAAGATTGTTACCTTGCTCATGAGCGTTTAGCCATCATCGACCCAACTTCCGGAGACCAGCCTCTCTATAACCAAGACAAGACCGTCGTTGTCACTGTACTTTTCTCTTTTGATACCCTCTTTGTTGCTTTCTTCTCAGTAAGTCTCATCATGAATGGATGATCAAAATGTGGTAATGATTTTCAGGTCAATGGAGAGATATATAACCACAAGATTCTGCGTGAGAAGCTGAAGTCTCATCAGTTCTGGACTGGTAGTGACTGTGAAGTCATTGCTCATCTTGTAAGTAGAAGAGTCTGAATAGTTTAGTTAGTTTGCTCTAGCTTTCAATTTTGGGAGTGTGTAACTCTGAACATCTCTATTGTTTGCAGTATGAAGAACATGGAGAGGAGTTTATTGACATGTTGGATGGAATGTTTGCGTTCGTCCTTCTCGATACACGCGACAAGAGTTTCATAGCTGCAAGGGACGCTATTGGTGTCATCCCCTTATACATCGGATGGGGTGTTGATGGTATATATATATTCCAAGTACTGTTTTAATCTTGTCTCATCAAGTAGTGTATAATGTTTAGTAACTCTTCTTAATAGGTTCTGTATGGTTTGCTTCTGAGATGAAGGCACTTAGTGATGATTGTGAGCAGTTTATGGCTTTCCCTCCAGGCCACATCTATTCAAGTAAACAAGGTATTCTATTATTATTATTATTATACCATTGAATTAAACTTGAGGCATTTTTACGGTTTGTAGTTTCAGTTGAAAGTTGTGTTTAACTTGTAGGAGGGCTTAGGAGGTGGTACAATCCTTCATGGTACTCTGAGCTGGTTCCTTCAACCCCATATGATCCTTTAGTCCTCCGCAATGCTTTTGAACAGGTTATCCTCAAAATGTTCAGTCCTATTGCTGTAAAAGGTTTTTGAAGCATGAACATGATCTTTTTTGTAGGCTGTTATAAAGAGACTAATGACTGATGTGCCTTTCGGAGTTCTTCTCTCTGGAGGTCTAGACTCGTCCCTCGTTGCTTCAGTTGCATTACGCCATTTGGAAAAATCTGAAGCTGCTCAATGGGGTTCACAGTTGCATACATTTTGCATTGGTTTGAAGGTTTAAAACTTAACACCAGAACTCTTACAGTGTGTTTTTTGCCCCTTGGGAGATACTTAATATATATATTCTGTTGTTGCTTTTCAGGGGTCGCCGGATCTTAAAGCTGGCAGAGAAGTTGCTAACTATCTTGGGACTCGCCACCACGAGTTTCAGTTTACAGTTCAGGTGATTCACCTCCTTGAACCAGATTCTTTATCATATATCTTTGATAAGACAGTTTAATATCTTCTTTTATCGATAACTTCAGGATGGGATAGATGCAATAGAGGAAGTTATTTACCATATTGAGACATATGATGTGACTACCATAAGAGCTAGCACGCCAATGTTTCTCATGTCCAGAAAAATCAAATCCTTAGGTGTAAAGATGGTTCTTTCTGGTGAAGGCTCTGATGAGATTCTGGGAGGGTACTTGTACTTCCACAAGGCACCTAACAAGAAAGAGTTTCACGAAGAAACATGCCGAAAGGTCTCTCCTTTTCATTTTTTTGCTCTGCTTTATTCTATCACTGAATCTTGTTTATCTTTTGCTTTTTTTTACTTAAACAGATCAAAGCTCTTCACCAATATGATTGTTTGAGAGCTAACAAGTCAACATCTGCTTGGGGTGTTGAAGCTCGTGTGCCTTTCCTAGATAAAGAGTTTTTAAATGTGGCGATGAGCATTGATCCAGAGTGGAAGATGATCAGGCCTGATCTCGGGAGGATTGAGAAATGGGTGCTACGCAATGCCTTTGATGATGAAGAAAAGCCTTATCTGCCAAAGGTTTGCTTACCTACTTACTCAGTTCTGTTTCTTGCAATCACAGTGTTTATAGGTTCTAACACAGAGTTCCTCTCATCTTCTGGTGAATTACAGCACATTCTGTATAGACAGAAAGAACAATTCAGTGACGGAGTTGGGTATAGCTGGATTGATGGTTTGAAAGATCATGCAAACAAACATGTGAGATATATATACTTAAGACAATTTTTTTTTTGATAAAATGACTTTTTGACATACTTTCTTGATTATAGGTCTCTGACACTATGCTGTCAAACGCAAGCTTTGTCTTCCCAGACAACACACCCATGACAAAAGAAGCTTACTACTACAGAACCATTTTCGAAAAGTTCTTCCCTAAGGTAAACTCTAATCAGTGTGGTACAAGTATTTAAAATGTTGGTGTTGGTCATAATCTTTATTCTTGTATGTTTTATAGAGTGCTGCAAGAGCGACTGTGCCAGGAGGTCCAAGTATAGCTTGCAGTACAGCGAAGGCTATAGAGTGGGATGCAACTTGGTCAAAGAATCTTGATCCTTCAGGACGTGCGGCTCTTGGAGTTCATGTCGCAGCTTATGAGGAAGATAAAGCTGCCAATGGTGCCCTAAGAAGTTAAGACGGATGACAAGAGAACGTTACAAGCATTCCCATGAATCCCCAGAGTTCCTTCAAATTTGATACACGTTGTCTGCATTTGTACCTAAGTTGTAGTTCTTGCGTCTTGTTTCAGACAAATCTTGGAAGATTTATATTTCAGATTTTGAATGTTATTTGATGAATCCACACTTGTCCGCAACTTCTTGTATTCGACTGGGTATGTAAGTGTATTTCTTTGTTAGGTATGTATCTTTACAACAAAAAGGACTCCGTGGCCCAATGGATAAGGCGCTGGTCTACGAAACCAGAGATTCTGGGTTCGATCCCCAGCGGAGTCGCTGCTTTTGTTTTTTGGCCCTGTTCTTATCGCTTGTATTAGCTTTCAATTTGGGAGTAGACTTTTCAGAATCGTATGTATTCTTTTTTAAAAAGACAGATAACCTAACCTTATTAGTTGTACATACCTCTATGGCATCTTAACTTTTTCTTAAAAAATATTATATTAGCGTAATCAAATTTGAGTAGACGAAGTAACTGCTCCATTTCATACTTTAGCTTTATCGCCAACCACGTTAGCCATCCATCGTTTTCTTGTTTACATAAAATTCGAAGAAATGAAAATCTCGTTCCTTTCATGTATTTTTTAAAAAATATAAATCATCCGTGTCTTCAATCTACATATTTGACTAACTTCTTGTTTACATAAAAAATTGAAGAAATGAAGTTCCTTTCATTTATTTTTAAAAATATATATCATCCATTTCTTCGAAATACATCATTATAATATTATTTAAAAAGTCAATTTCTTACATATCGCAATCACGTTAACTTTTATGGTGGTTGATTACGATGATACTCTTTATCAATCAAATATATCTAATTATCATTATTAAATACTTTTTAAAAAAAATTCCTTTTTTATTTAGGTTTTATTTTTCTGTGTTTTTTTCAAAAAACTAATATAATAAATAAAATTTATAAATTTTAAAAACGAAAACATATTTTATATATATAGTGTAATTCATAATAAGGAAAGTTCACAAAATAATTTTGATTTTAAAGTAGAAAAATAATTTTCCCTTTTTAAAAATAATCTTAAAAACATAATATATATTTTAAAATTATTAAGCATTTTATTTAAATCAATCTATTTCTCAAATTATTACAAAATAATTTAATAACATAAATTTAGATATATTTAATGAATAAAATTTAATTTAATCTTTCTTTTTTATTTAAGTTCTCTTTTATATTTTTCAAAGAGCAATTCTCCTAAATAGATAATTTTCAAGTTTTGATCACAAAAATAGACCACAAATAGGCTAATGATCAAAATGTTTCATTTAATAGGTAAAATGACACTACTACCCTAGATATATATATATATATATATATATATAAAATTATAGTTTTAGATGATATGTTTTCAAATTCGAACTTTTTTATAATTTTTTTTCAAATTTTTTTTTGTAATTCGAAAATACTTTTTGTAAATATTTTTCAAATTTTTATATTTATTTTTTATTTTATAAAATTTTAAATCTCAATCACAAATCCCCACCCCTTAACTCTAAACCCTAAAGTTTAGATTATTTAACACTAAGGGTATAAATGTATATTTACCTGAAATATTTTGGTCATTTTGATTCTTAAAATTTATATTTGTGACATAAACGTTTTTTAGTGTTATCCTAGGATATTTCTTTTTTTCAAATTTACATATATGATAAATAAAATTTAAGAAGAATATATTCTTACATATATAATGTGATTTCATAAAAAAAAAATTTAGAAAAATAATCTTGATATCAAAGTAAATAAATAATCTTCTCTTTTAAAATTTATCGGTTATGTTTTTATGTAACTTTGTACCTATCGTCATTTTTTTTATAATTTTCTTTTTTCCAAATTAACATATACTAAATTACTAAGAAATCAAAATATATTTACACATCTAAGATGAACAACCAAACTAATACAATGAATATAAATAGTTATACTTTAATTTGACGGAATATATGTAACACAATATACCCACAAAATGAGTAACTTGACCAAGTCAATTTTTTTTATACAAAATCAAACATTAAATTAAAATAATATATTTTATTTATAGTAATATTTTTATACATATAAATTATAGAATGGCTCAACATATTACAAATAATTATGAAATTTTTAAATAGTTTTTGAAATATATATATAACCAACTGTTACAATTATGTCTTATGTATAACTTATATATATATATATATATGTGCATAAAGTTTCAAAAGACTATCATTGTTATATTTATTTATATAACTTTGAATCGTCAACACTTTAGTTTACTTTTATTATTTGATTCTCAAAACGACATATATTGAATTATACATAATATTACTAAAATATGTTTACAAATCTAAGACAAAAATCAAACTACATTAAAATAACAAAATTAATCAAAATTTTAAATTGTACAACAAAAATATTATAGTTAAATCGAAAAAATAAATATTATCTAATATATCCAAATAATAACTAAACAGTCAAGATATTATATATCTAAAATTATACGTCTAATTAAAATAACATAGTGTTATTTAAAACTATTCATATTGATTATAAAATAAATAACAGAATAATTAAAACTAAAATATTAATAAATTATTATAATATATTTATTTTATAATATTTATTTTATAATATTTATATGCATGCATAATCACGGAAAAATCACTTAGTATTTAATTAAATTCCAATACTAACAACGCCATTAAGTAAACCATGGACTCATCATCGTCCTCGCTTTCCACATCGTATCTCAGTATTTCTATAATATAATAAAAATAATTTAATTGAAAAACAGTTTGATTTTGGACTTATTCTGAATTGACCAAGTCCAAAGAACGTGTTCACATTCTGCTTATTCGCAAGTTTCTCCATCTCAGCGCACGTTTTACATCACATTTATTGACAATGTACCGATCAATTATTTACATTTATGCCTGTATACAATTAACTTTTCTCTTCGAAATTGAATTGTAGCAAAAAAGAAGACTTGTGTTTCAAAAAAAAAAAAAAGAAGACTTTTATATTATAAAAACTTAACTAGGTATCATATCCCTCCTATATCTCTTTTTGTAATAATGATTTTAATTACAGGCTGGTTTGAGAAAAAAAACAATTGAAATAGTGATTACTTGAATTAGTTTTATACATTTTCAATCATTACTAACCTTTAAATTTAAAATTTAAAGTATACAAATATAAATGTCACAGAAAAAGCCATTTCCTCTTTTTTTCTTCAAGACAGCTGTTAAATGATTTATTAGGACAATATATGTGTCCATATATTGAATTATTTTTAGATTTAATACTAAATGCTTAGAGATTACTTTCTTTCTTTTTTTTTTTGTAACACAGGGATTACTTTCTTTATATTCATAAAATAACTTTTGAGATTTCCCGTAACGTTATTTAAGTGAGAAGACGTGCATCAACCTTCTTCATCTCATTACAACGAAAAAAACACAACAACACAGAGAGATCTCAAAGTAAGTCTGATCCCAAAAACAACAATGGCGTCTCTAAAAGTCCCGAGCAATGTCCCTCTCCCCGAAGACGACGCCGAGCAACTCCACAAGGCTTTCTCAGGTCTCTCTCCCTTTTGATCTAAACAAAAGTTTCCATCTTCTAGTCTAGACTTGCTTATACTCATCACGTGATGTTGTTTTGTTGATCATAGTCACGATCTACTACATTTTGTTGTGATTAGGGATGATTTTACCTGTGATCCCTCTTTTCTTCTTATACTGATCCTGTTATGTTCTTCAATCACTAGATCAGGATCTTATAATATACATTAATGATGATGAAAGTGTCAAGTGTGTTTTTTTTCCCCTTATAAAACCAAAGCTTTTTTCTTCTTACATTACACATAGATCCAAAAAGTCTACTTTGAAAGTGTGGTAAAAGAGACAACTTTATGTTCCCCCTAAGATGATTTGTGTTTAAGCATTTTTTAAAAAAGTGATGATTTTTGAAATCGCAGGATGGGGTACGAACGAGAAGCTGATCATATCAATCCTAGCTCACAGAAACTCTGCACAACGCAGCTTGATCCGCAGCGTTTACGCCGCTACTTACAATGAGGATCTCCTCAAGGCTTTAGACAAAGAGCTCTCTAGCGACTTTGAGGTTTGTTATCTTTATTTAATGGTCTCCACTGATTATCTTATAATATAACACTGAGATTTGGTTCTTTGGTTGTAACAGAGAGCTGTGATGTTGTGGACGCTTGATCCAGCGGAGAGAGATGCTTATCTGGCCAAAGAATCCACCAAAATGTTCACCAAGAACAACTGGGTTCTCGTCGAGATCGCTTGCACAAGGTCTGCTGTTGAGCTTTTTAAGGTCAAGCAAGCTTACCAAGCTCGCTACAAGAAATCGCTCGAGGAAGATGTTGCTCAACACACTTCCGGTGACCTCCGCAAGCTATTGCTTCCTCTGGTTAGCACTTTCAGGTACGAAGGAGACGATGTGAACATGATGCTCGCAAGATCTGAAGCCAAGTTGCTTCACGAGAAGGTCTCAGAGAAAGCTTTCAACGATGATGACTTCATCAGAATCTTGACCACAAGAAGCAAAGCACAGCTCGGTGCTACTCTCAACCACTACAACAATGAGCATGGAAACTCCATCAACAAGGTAACAACTTCAACTACCCTTCAGTGCTGCCCGGTTTTTTGGTTCGGATCGGTTCGGTAATTCTATTTTTTTGGATATTTTTTATAAATTATAATATATATATATATATATATATATATATATATATATATGTCGCACAAAAAAATAATAATATATATATATAAATTAAAAATAATTAATATTTTCACTATTTTTTTAATGTTTAGGTACCTGTTCGTTTCTCGGTTTGATTCTGGTTCGGTTTCGATTTAGAAAAATAGGAACTGTTCGGGTTTTGTAAATATCTATCCGTGTTTTCAGTTTTAGTTTTTTCGGTTCGATCGGTTCCATTCTGGTTCGGTTTTCGGTTTCGGATAATATGCTCATGACTACTACCCTTATTATAATATCTTCTTCAAACAGCTGATTGATTATGTGTTGAATAATATTGCAGAACTTGAAGGAAGGTTCAGATGATGATTACCTGAAACTACTTAGAGCTGCAATCACGTGTTTGACATACCCTGAGAAGCATTTTGAGAAGGTTCTGCGTCTCGCAATCAACAAAATGGGAACTGACGAGTGGGGACTAACCAGAGTCGTGACTACACGAACTGAAGTTGACATGGAACGCATCAAAGAGGAGTATCAGCGTAGGAACAGCGTTCCTTTGGACCGTGCCGTTGCTAAAGACACTTCTGGTGATTATGAGGACATGCTTGTTGCTCTTCTTGGACATGGGGATGTCTGAAACTGAAACTGAAACTGATTCTATTTCCCTTTTTATTTTCATGGTTTGTTTTGAATAAAAGAGTTGTGAAAACTGGTTCTGCAACTATATCTATCAATGCTATTTGAGTTTGTTGATTTGAATCAAAATCTGTTTTCTTAAATACAATCTAGAGCACAAGCTAAAGCAAAAGCTTCGTAATCTAAGCAACTACAGCTTTTACAGTCTCTACTACTACTACAACATGCACAAAGCTTCTCTTTCTTGTTGATCAACATCTTCTTCATCTCTATAGCTTGGACTTTTAAACCTATCTTCAACAAGACAGGGCTCCCATCTCCAAACAGCGGGGTTTTTGATTCACTCATCACTATAAATCTCTCCATCTCCATGCCCCGTGACTCGAAAACCGATTCCCATGAGACCTCTCCTCTCCCTACAACCTCTGATCTCGATGACTTCCTTAAAAAAGAAGCTGTTTTCCTCCTCCTTAACTCGAAAATGACTCTTTGTTGCTTTAACTCCTCGACTGCTGCTTCGTTGCCTTGACACTCCAGACCAAAAGATTGATCCCATACGAGATTTTCTGATTTCTGACAGAGCTCTCTTGTGTTTACTTCTATCTTTCTGTTGTGTCCTGCAGAGAGATAGAATCTAACGAACAGAGTACTAGCTTGTGACTTGATCTCCACGTTTCTTGCTTCTATTACTCTCACTTCGCATTTTAGTGAACTAAGTTTCTTCCCCATAACACCCATTTTTTTTCTTTCTTACAAAATCAAGAATCAAAGATGAAATTTTGTTGATGGATATGTTGATGGAACAAAGACTCTTGTATTTATCTATCTTATTAAAACTCAAGTACAAAATTGGAGTGTTTGGAGACTTGAATAGGACTTTTAAAAATTTGGAGTGTTTGGAAACATGGATTGCAGTCTTTTAAAAAAAAATATTTTTGTTTGAAAACAAGGATATTAATATTAAGAAAAAAAGTAATGGGCTTATGTTTTTTTTTTAAATTGAAAGTTATCTAGGCCACTTTTAAAATATACCAAAATGGGTCAATCTAATTCCCTAAAAAAAAATTTTTTAAACTAACCATAAAACAAAATTTAAACTTTATATACATATTTCAAATCAAAATAATAATTCAAATTTGATTTATATCAAAAATTGATTCAAAAATATACATATATTCAAAAATAGATTTTTACTAAACTATTTTTCAATAACCATTATAAAAAAATATTGTCAATATATATAAGAAAAACATAATACAAAGCCCAATTTGAAATACCAACTCAAATTATGGTTTTCATATTTCATATTAAGTTTTAAAAATATAATATATGTAATTATTTATATGATGGTATGTATAAAATACTATTAATTATATGATTACTTATATGATGGTACATATAAAATACGATTAATTATATGATGATAAAATACGATATATAATAATGACTAGGGATGGGCTTTTGGATACTCATACGGGTTTAGTTCTGATCGGTTTGTATTTTGGGTTTTCGGGGTCAAAGATTTCAGCCTTATTAGAATGTTTCTAAATTTTGGTTTGAGTTCGATTTGGATCTTTGCGGGTTTGGTTTGGGTTTGGATAACTAATTTAAACTATTTTTAAAGTCTTAAATCATTATATATTTTATATTTCTCAAAATGTATAAATAAAATAATATATTACGTATAAATTTGAATAACATATGTCATAATACTTAAGCTTAACATATCAATTGGCTTGATTTAAAATTTTGGATACGAAATCAATAATTATTTTAAGTATTTTTAGTGATTTGAGTATACTTTAACTATTTCAGATATTTACTTTTGACTATCTATATATATTTTCAAGTATTTAAACCAATTTAAAAGTATCATTTTTGATGTTTTATATACGTTAAATCTAAAAATAATTAATATATATAAGTATATAAATCTATTTTTAGATAAATTCGGATACCCAAATACTTCGGTTCGGATCAGATTCGGTTCTCTAAATAACAAAATTTTGAATAATTAGAATATTTAATCAATTTATGTTTGGGTTTGGTACTATATCTTTGGATCGGTATCGGTTATGTTCCTCGGATTCATTTTTTCAAATCCTAATAATTACATGAAAAACAAATACCAACATATTTTTCAAAATATACACCCGCGCGCCTGCGCGGGTCAAAATCTAGTATATCCTTATGGTGGAATGTGATCATAATATTCTATTAGTTTATGTAGTGCATAACACATAACTTTTGAGTTTCTTAGTGGTAGTTTGTATGATTCGAGATCTTAGTAAGTGGTCCTAGATTTATCCATTGTAGAATTCCAAAGGACAACACTTTGTTACTTACTTTAGCTTTAAAGTATAGTAATAGACAATGTATTCATATTAAAAATAACACATAGGGGTTTTATAATACATGGGTGGACTAGATCATGACTTGGTGCATATCCTCATTGCTCCAATAAAAATTAACCCTTGTGTTGTGTTAATACGATGATCTTTTATAATATTATGGAAGTGAAGCAAGTTTTGATCTTCTCTGTCCAAAATCTTATCAAGAATCAAACTCCAAATCTTTTAACTGGACCCACCAAAATTTAATTTGGATTTTGTCACAAAATCACTGACTACACCAGAAGAAGTATTAAAAATTCTGTTGCCATGTTGGAATGTAAGGTGTAACTTTGTGCACGAGGATTTAACCCAAAAGCCTACGTCCAAAGAGACATGCTTGTGTTGGCCCATATAACGGCTCATTTTTCACATCTGTATTTTAAATTTGAACCCATAAGGTTATACGATTGTTTTTTGTTGAGTTTTATCTCACAAGAAATACAAATTAACTAACGAGTAATTTTAACACAAAGCCCTAAAAGTACGCAACCTTGAATTGTCTAAAATATTAGTTTGTATGCTAAGAATATACCACATCTAGCAGCTTGCTATGTCTCTTGTTAATGTATGGATTAATAAACTGACTTTTCTAGGATACAGAAATTGATAATAATTCATCTCTCAAAGCATCATCTTAGCCGGCTGTTATTTTGAAATTCATCTCCATCTCCGATGGACTTCATATGTTTATATAAAGTTTTATCCAAGTTTGTAAAGTTTTTCTCGTTTCTTTCTATTGTTTCTTTGATTTTATTCGATTCCACTTTTCTAAGAATGATTTTGGAAAGCTGAGATCTATTCCCGTTCTCGGTGGTTCTATCTTCGAGTTTATTATTATCTATAAAGATGGCTTTTGATATTAGATTTCAGTTTTTCTCGAAGTTTATTAGATCTTGGTTAGTTTGAATCAAATTTCTCTGAAACGATGGTGCGTATTGGCTACTGATTTCCTGTTTCTATGGCGTTCAGCTGCTCTTTTCATGAGCCTCTCATTCCGGTGTGTCCGGTGGTTCTCCGGTTAAACTTTCCGGCAACATTTTCAAAATCGGTGAAGAAAGAGATGTCTCTGCTTTACCGCCAAGTGTCCATCTGCCGCATGGTGACGCGTTTGGCCATGAGTTGTCGAGCCTCTTTTTTCCTTTGGGGTTTGCAGTTGCCCAAGTTATCATGTTAGTTTGGGCTTTGTTCTTTGGGCCTCTTCTTTGTTTTTGTACTATGCTAGCCTTTTGATTTTTAATAAATTGAGATGACAAAAAAAATACATCTTAAAATAAAAATATATAAACCATTAAAACGAACACAAACATTTTTTCTAATCTTAGGATGTTTTAAGTCCATAGAGAGACTTAGATATATTAATCTCTAAAGAGATTAGTGCGGTCCACCGATGCACTCATTCCAGATATTCACGTAAGGCCTAAAAACATGACTTTGTATTAGTGTGACTACACAGTTTTAATCTCGTGAGATGAATCTGGATCTCTCCATAGTCCACCTACCACTAACACCCCAAAACACAAAATCATAAGATTATAATTTCTTTTCAATGATTAAATACAGTGAAACTTTTATAAATTAATAATGTTGAAACTACACCAAAACTATAATTTTTTTATTAATTTATAAAGATATTAATTTATCGATATACTAATTGAACCAAAAACTCAAGAGATTATAAAATTATATTATCTTAAAGAGATTATACTGTATTTGGGAGATGTAGCTGGTCAAATGGAATGTCCACTTAAAAGTATACAAATCTTTTACTTTTGTCATTTAAGATTTGATACATTTAATTACAGGTTTTCTATCTCTATCAAAAAATTTATATTTCTAATAACATTTGAGAATCTTTTAGCAAAATAAGTAAAATAAACAACATTTGAGAATTAGTCCGTCTACGTCAGATATTATAATCTAACTACGTTTATTAAATTTCCTCTTTGTGTAATTGTTCATAACAGCAGTGAATCACCTGAACGTTGTTAACATTGATATAGGAAATATTACATGAGCAAATTAACTTAATGACAGTCTACATCTCAGTTAATAATCATGCTTATGAAGTTAGATCACCACAACTATTTCGTCACTTTAAAAAAAAAAAAAAACTATTTTGTGTCATTTTCTTTTCTTCTCTCGTAATATTTTTTTCAGGACATGATTAACTCAGATTTTTAGTCGGAGTTCTTAACTCATTATTTGACATTTTTTTGTTTTTTTTAACACTTTTCGGCTAAGTGACAGCTTTTATATCTCATATTTAAGAGACGGTTCTTAGCTGTTTTTAGTTAAAATATAAAAAAAATCTAAGAACCGTCTCTTAACCGAAACTAAGAAACTCTTCTTATTATTTTTATATACAAAACGATAATATGACTATTCACCCGTAACAAAAACTATTATTATTAGTTTATTATGTAGAATAGTAGATCATATACACAATCAATCAAATACGAATGGGTTTGTTGGATGCTAGGCCGTTATTCACTTTTCTCTCATCCAGCTTAATTTGCTTCCCCCTGCACTCTAAGCTACAAAATGCGTTGTCCCCCCTGCGACAAAAAGTACAAATATATTTTCCATCATATGTGATAAATGATTACTTATACGATATCTATAAAGATATACGCAATATTAATAAACATATATTTAAACGGTTGATTTAGAAACATAAATTCGTACCTATACATATAAATGTCACGACGATGGCAGAGATTTTGATTGCAGAGGCTACAAGTCCTCAAGAAGTCATTATCGTTCTTAGTAGATATCATCACCGTCGGATTATGAATGGTTAGATGATCAGACGGCTGAGATGCAATATGATAGGTGGCTGTATCGTCTGTGATCGTTCTCATGCTTGTTGTTCTCTTGATCAAAGAGCCGCGACGCTTTCCCAAGACCATTCTTTCTCTCTCTAATAAGAAGCGTGTGAATTCAAGTGGGAGATAGGAGGCAATGGGGATGAGCAATAGAAGCAAAACACAAGTTATTTAAAAGCACACAAATGGAAGAATCTAATAACAAAGATAATGTTGTTTAATTTTGTAACATTATTAAATTCAAATGTCCTAATCATAACTTTGTGTATGTACAGAAAACCATATTGGTGTAACTCTGTAAGTAGTGAATTTAAATAAAGAGCTGATTAAGACAATTAATATGACCAAAAAATTTAAGCAATCAATTAAAAATTGCATAAGATGTGCAGTTTTCATACCATTTTAACTTTTTTTATAACCTAGGATATTCGGAGGTATTTGGCGGGCTGAAGTATAAACAGCTAATCTTTTGAAAACTTATTCACCAATGCCCGCTAGATTTTATTGATTATAATATGAACTAAGTTAAGACATGCACCATGCGCAAGATGAAATTATGTATACAAATAATTTTTACATATTAAAATTAATTTTGTGTTCATTTACTTATTATGTACATAATTAAATTAAAGTAAGCACATAAATCAAAATAATACTTCTTGTTTGTTGACAATATTTTTTTGGTAAGTAAATCAAAACAAACGTTTTATTTATTTATATAGTGTATAATTAAATTTCAATGATATTGAGATAGATATATAATATATTTTAATATAAATATTTATTATTGAAACTTCTTGCTCATATTATTTTATTAACATTTGTATCTTTGTTTTAACAAAAAATAAATAAATCATTAATCACAAAATTTTCAATGTGAAATTTTATCAATGCAAATTTCAAAATCAAAATATTAATGTTTCAATATGTTTTCAATGCAAATTTTGAAATTAACATATTGGGATTTTTGCAAAATTGACCTACAACTTAAAGTCAAACACAAAACTAACCTCCCTTTTTTTTGAAAATTGGTTTTGCCCTATTCACCCCACAAGTTCATATAATTTACGAAAATGCCATCAGTTTTTTTTTTTTTTCCGAAAATGACATTTTTACTCTCTCACCCTCATCATCTTCAAGTAATTACAAGATTGCCATTGTCATCAATACCACAACCACCATGAACAACCAAATTTGAAGCTCTTAATGCTCCCAAAATCGATTTACCCTTCTTTTTTTTTCCATTCTTGTGAACTAAACACAACATATCTCTCACTTTCTCTCCACAATGAGCTAAAAAAACCCAAGATTTTGATTCCAAAATTTTTATGGTTCATAGAGTCATAGAAGCTAACGATTATGGGTGGGTGACTTTCGTTTGTGATTCTGTGTGCTTGGAGAAGCCTTATGTATGCTAAGGAACTTATATCACCAATTTAAGGTATGACATCGAGTTTTTTTCCAGATCTGTTCGTCAGACGACTTACTTGGGAAGTCGTCTGGCTGTAGACGACTTACCTTTCAGTCGTCTGGCTGTAGACGACTTACCTGGAAGTCGTCTGGTCAACGCAGAAGTTATTTTTGCAATTGACTTTGAAATCTGTAACCTGAGACGACTGAAAGTTAAGTCGTCTACTATTGTTTGGTTTCAAAAAAAATTCCAAAGAACCTAGACGACTTACATTTCAGTCGTCATAGGTTAGTTTTGCATTTGACTGGATAATTACAGAAGTTTGACTTCCCCAGACGACTTACATTTCAGTCGTCTGGCAAAAATTAAAATAATAATATTTTTTTTAAAAGTGGACGACTTAAAGTTAAGTCGTCATAGGTTAGTTTTGCAATTGAAAAAAAAACTTTAAGATTTAATTATACACAGACGACTTATAATTCAGTCGTCCACCAGACGACTTAATTGTAAGTCGTCCAGGACTTTTTTCCGAGATTCTGGTCAAACCTCGTAAATCCTGGACGACTTACATTTCAGTCGTCTGGTGGACGACTGAATTATAAGTCCTCTGTGTATAATTAAATCTTGAAGTTTTTTTTTTCAATTGCAAAACTAACCTATGACGACTTAACTTTAAGTCGTCTACTTTTAAAAAAATATTATTATTTTAATTTTCACTAGACGACTGAAATGTAAGTCGTCCAAAAAGTCAAACTTCTGAAATAATCCAGTCAAATGCAAAACTAACCTCTGACGACTGAAATGTAAGTCGTCTAGCTTTTTTGGAGTTTTTTTTTAACCAAACAATAGTAGACGACTTAACTTTCAGTCGTTCGAAATAACAGATTTCAAAGTCAATTGCAAAAATAATCTCTGCGTTGACCAGACGACATATAGTTTAGTCGTCTAGACAACTTAGATTGAAGTCGTCCGCGTCTTCTCCACTAGTTTTTAAGTCTTCTATGTTAGTTTTTGAATAATTTGTATTTTTAAGAGTGATAAGTAACTTCAAGATATGTAAAACTCATATTTACAAAATATGTTCTCTCCCTTAGTTTTACTAAATTTGACTAAGTTTTTCAATGCAAACTTATAAAAAATATGATATGCTTTGACTAGTTACTATTGTTTGTTTCCATCTCTTACCAACATTCTTGTTTATTATGATGAGAAAAAGGCCATTGGAGTTTATGATTGCATATGAGAGATCCAAAGATAAGAAAAAGGCTACTAAAGTCTATTATTTCATTGATTTGTAAATGTGTTAAGACATTGTTAGCACATTTAATACATCTTGGAAAACATTATTACTGATTTTACAAAAAATTCACAACTAAAAGAGTATACATGCAATTCACAAAACAGACCACAAACAAAACTATTATAGATCATTCATCTACAAAGACAAGCTTGGATTCCACTTGAGTAGACAAGACCAGACAACTTTTAAGAAGTCCAGACGACTTCCAGGAAGTTCATACGACTTTGCCAGAAGACTTTTAGGAAGTTCAGACGACTTCCAGACGACTTTACAGGAAGTCCAGACGACTTTTAGGAAGTCCAGACGACTTCCAGACAACTTCCAGACGACTTCCAGACGACTAACAAGTAAGTCGTCCCAGAAGTCTTCCAGATCTGAAAAACCTGCATATTAAATCCAGATCTGAAAAACCTGCATATTCAAAAACGTTCAAATGGCTTAAAAACAGAAAAAATGAGTGGAAGATTAGATAAATCTACCTTTACAGAACACACAAAAATATATATCTAAAAATAATAGATCTACCTTCAAATTAGTGGAAGATGAGTACCATCTAATTAAAAACCTGCAAAAAAAAAATAGATTAGTAAGAAAGACATGAGACAAAATTGAAAAATTCATATAAAGTTTGGTGTTTTCAAGTCAAAGAGATTAGAGTGGGTTTGGAGAGTTTTAGTTTGGGAAAAAAGTAAGAACTTTATACAACAAGAAGTTACCAAATGAAGAAAAATCAGACATATGAACTTACCAAAACGCTCAGAAAAATCCAGACGACTTCCTGGAAGTCCAGATGACACTTCCTGGAAGTCCAGACGACTTCCTGGAAGTCCAGACGACTTTGTCAGAAGACTTCCAAGAAGTTCAGACGATTTCCAGACGACTTCCAGACGACTAACAGGTAAGTCGTCCCAGAAGTCTTCCAGATCTGAAAAACCTGCACATCAAATCCTGATCTGAAAAACCTGCATATCCAAAAACGTTCAAATGACTTAAAATAGAGAAAATGAGTGGAAGATTAGATAAATCTACATTTATAGAACACACAAGAATACATATCTAAAATTAATAGATCTACCTCTAAATTAGTGGAAGATGAGTACCATTTGATTAAAAACCTGCAAAAGAGATAGATTAGTAAGAAATACATGAGATAAAACTGAAAAATTCATATAAAGTTTGGTGTTTTCAAGTCAAAGAGATTAGAGAGAGGTTGGAGAGTTTTAGAATGATGAACATTACATTTTTGTTGCAACCATTTGAGAGGAGGTGAGAGAATGTGTAAATTTTTCTTTATATAGGAAGACAAAAAATCCAATTAGGTTAAATATTTTTGACTCAGACGACTTCCTGGACGACTTACATTTCAGTCGTCTGGTGAAGAAATTAAAACAGACGACTTACATGTAAGTCGTCCAGAAGAGTTTAATATTTTTAGCGGGAAATTAAATATTTTTAGCGGGAAACTAAAATAGAAGACTTTCCAGACGACTTACAAGTAAGTCGTCTGGACGACTGAAATATACGTCGTCCGGGTAAATTATTCAACAGACGACTGAAATATAAGTCGTCCACACCCTAAACATAACCCCTAAACTTAATTATCTAATTAAACACTTCATAAAACCAAATCAAACTTGAAAAGTGTTTACTATACACAGAAATAAACACATATAAGTGAAAACTAATTTTTGAAAAAAACATTTTAGTTTTCCAAAATCTAACCCTAACAATACATACAATACTACAACATATGTTTGCCAAACTCCTAAACCAAAGTATTTCATGATTCACTACTTCCACTCATCTATCTTCAAAACAAATCAATTTTATCATATCTTAATTTATATCAGTTAAAACTGTTTATAATTACTTGATTTTTTATTTTTTACGCATCAAAATATTTTTTTACAAGATTTATAAATTATTTTTAAAATAAACTGGTACCAGACGACTTACACTTCAGTCGTCCAAACGACTTCCAACATCTCAGACGACTCAGACGATTTACTGGGGCTATATTCGTAAAAATGGTTTCTGTTTTTTTGTTTGGTCACAAGGGGCTGGGCTGTAATTTCACTAGGCTTTTAGGTTTTTTTTTTTTTTTTTTTGTCAGCAAACAAAGCAGATTCATGTAGACTCTGCGAACCATCCCGGTAGCTCTGCATCCATATGGACGACAAACGACGGTTGCTTCCTTGCACTGCGTGCGAGACTGTCCGCCTTTGAGTTCTGTGTCCGTGGTATATGAATGATCTCTGAGCTGTTGAAACTCCTCTTTAAAACTTTTATGTCTTCCAAATAGCTTGCAAAGGCTGGCCACTCTTCTGGTTCCGACACCATCTTCACCAATGGAGCACTATCCGTTGCAAAAGTAACCCATGCTTGTCTAAGATTCCTCATACATTCCATTGCCCATATAAGAGCCTCTATCTCTGAGTGTAGTGGCGACTGACTCGCTCTCATGTTCCTTGCTCCCATTAGTCCATCGTAGCCTTCCAGGGTACTATACCATCCTTGCCCTGAAAACCTATCCTCATTTTTCCAAGATCCGTCTGTAAAACACCATCTACCTGGTATACTCGTCATTATCGAAGATACATGAATTTGGGGGCGTTCCATGTTTTGAGTCTGAGAATTTTGTGCTTCCACCCAAAGTAACGATTCCGTTTCTGCCAGTTTGAGAGTATCTCTCGGGTCCATATCCAAATTGCTAAAAACTTTGTTGTTTCTACCTTTCCATATATACCAGAGAATCCAAGCAAATGAATGATCCTCCATTTCAGGAGAAACTCTCCAAAATAAATGATCCATATTGGTAAACAAAGATTGAGTGGGGAAAATATCTGGATTCATCGGGATCCGTGAAAGTGCCCAGACCTGAACTGCCGGTGGACATTCAAAAAACACATGATTAGCTGATTCCTCGGGAGCACCACATCGGTCACAAACAGTATCTCCTTGCATTCCTCTTGACCTCAAATTTTTCTTAACCGCTATACATCCCGTCAATAGTTGCCATAAAAAATGTTTCAACTTGGGTGGGCAGCGTAACTTCCAACAAAACGCCTTCAAAGGTGTTATCGAAGGGCCAAACTGGGGTGGCATTATTTCTCTATCCGGATATATTCGTTCCACATCATAGCCAGATTTAACCGTGTATTTGCCATTGTGTGTAAAATGCCATCCATTCCGGTCTTCTAGATGAGATCTACTGATAGGAATACTTTGAATAATTTTCACATCTTGCGGATCCACTAGAGCCCGAATAACCTGTAGGTTCCATGATCGTGATGTTCCATCGATGAGAGCATCCACTGTTAGGTCCGGATAAAGATTGTATTGATTTTTATTTGCTGGTCTCGGGCGAGTGGATGGAAGCCAAGGATCATTCCACACTGATATAGATGATCCTGTTCCCACCCTTTTGATTAGTCCTTTGCTAACCAGAGATCTAGCAGAGACAATACTGCGCCAACCATAAGATGACGAGTATGATCTAATGGGTTCCAGGGGTGAAGCATTCCTGAAGTATCTCCCTTTGAATACACGAGAAAATAAAGTATTCGGTTTGTCCATTAATCTCCAAAATTGTTTCCCAAGCATAGCTGTATTAAAATCTGTGAGATCATTGAATCCCAAACCGCCATCGTCCTTGGAACTACACAGTTTGTCCCATGATTTCCAATGCATACCTCTGTTGTTACCCCCTGGACTCCACCAGAATTGTGCTACAGCACTAACTAATTTCTTCATTACCGTTTTGGGAATTCGAAAGCATGACATCACATTGTTTGGTAAGGCTGTAACCACAGATTTTATAATCACTTCCTTACCCCCTCTGGTGAAAAACTTAAAAGTCCAACCATTTACTCTGCTATTTAGACGCTCCTGAACAAATCCAAAAACTTGCACCTTTGATCCTCCCAGATTTTCTGGGATGCCCAAATAAGACCCCATTCCTCCTAATTTATGTATACCTAAGATATCTCGAACTTCCTGTCGTGTAGCTTCTGCAATCTTGTGTCCAAATTGAATCGAAGATTTTTCAAAATTTATTTGTTGGCCTGAAGCCCCTTCATATTCCTTGAGAATCCTAAGAATTGTCTGACATTCTTCCTTCTGAGCTTTGCAAAAGAAAAGGCTATCGTCTGCAAATAATAAATGGGAAATCGGGGGGCAGGCCCTAGCAACCTTTAGACCCGTTAATTGCTTATTTCGTTCTGCCTTTTTAATATTTGCGACCAATGCTTCCGTACACATAATAAACAGATAAGGGGATAGCGGATCCCCCTGACGTAATCCTCTCTGTGGTATTATGTGTCCTTTTGGTTGCCCATTCAATAAAACCTTATACTGAACCGAAGAAATGCATTCTATCATTAATTGGATCCAATGCTGGCCGAATCCCATCTTGGTTAGTAATTCTTGGATAAAGATCCATTCAACTCTGTCATAAGCTTTGCTCATATCCGTTTTTATTGCCAAAAATTTGTCCTGGCACGATTGATTAGTTCGCAAACCATGGAACATCTCCTGAGCTATAAGAATATTATCTGATATTAATCGTCCAGGCACAAAAGCCGATTGCGTCTCCGAGATCAGTGATGGAAGACAGACCTTTAATCTTTGACATAATACCTTAGATATAATCTTGTATCCTACATTACATAAGCTGATAGGTCTGAGTTCAGTCATTCTTGTGGGTCTCTCCTTCTTAGGAATCAGACAAATATTTGTAGTGTTTAACCTTGTGTCCAAATTTCCCGATACCAAAAAACTATTAACCATTTCCAATAGATCCTTTTTTATTATATGCCATGAGTGTTGAAAAATGAGAGCCGTCATTCCATCCGGCCCAGGAGCTTTCTCCGGATGCATCATGAATAAAGCCTGTCGGACTTCCTCCTCTGTTGCCAACCGAACAAGCCGTTGATTCATTTGTGGTGTAATTGAGGGTGTAATCTCATCTAAAAAACCTTCAAAACCAGTAGGAGTTGTTGTCTGAAACAGATCTTCAAAATAATCCACTGCCACCTTTTCTAACCCCTGCTCCTCAATTATCCAATTTCCATCGGAATCATATAGACCCACAATTCTATTACGAGCACGACGTTGTTTTGTTAGAGCATGATAGAATTTTGTATTGAGATCCCCGGAAGTGTGCCACATATTACGACTCTTCTGTTGCCAGTACTCTTCCTCATCCTTATAAGCTTCCTGTAACTTCCTTGAGACCTCTAGAATATCTTCTTGGATTCTAGCATTATCCGTTTGAACTTCTTCAAGTGCTTTCTGGAGTTCTCCAATTTTCTCTTTCCCAAAAGGTGGATTATTCTTCCGCCATGTAGAGATCTCATGACGGCAGTTTGTGATTTTTGAAACGAAATCCCTCGGATTCGCCTCTGAGGATTCACCCCACCCTCTTGCAATCGAGTCCAATAAGCCTTCTTGTCCAATCCATCTCTTGTCAAACCGAAATTGTCCCCTCCGTCTTGTTATTTTATTGTCCAGAAAAGCTACCACCGGTCGATGATCGGACCCCACCATTCTCAAATATTCTGTGTAAGAGCATGGAAAAAGTGTATGCCAATCTTCGTTTGCTAAAGCTCGATCCAACCGGCACCGAACCATAACATTTTTCTTTTTTCCTTGTTTCCTTCTTCCTTGCCAGGACATCTGATTTCCTCGGACCGGGAACTCCAAAAGTCCAGTATTCCTAATCATGTCATTAAACGGTACAAATGATCCTGCACTTCGTATGGCCCCTCCATCTTTTTCATGATTCCCAGTTATCTCATTCAAATCTCCAATAATAAACCACGGCTCTGACCTTGCTAGGCCATACCTTGTTAACCGTTCCCAAACTTGATCCCGTAACTGTTGAACCGGCTCTCCATAAACAAAGGTCATATAAACCTTTTTTTCAAGGGCCAAAGTTTCAACATCAATCATCCGATTACTAGTATATAGAATATCAACCTGGTATTCATTATTGTAAAACAACGCCAAACCTCCACTCGCACCAACCGGGTCCACTGTAACTAAATTGTCATAACCAAAATGAGACTGAAGACCCTGAAGGTAAACTAAATCTTGTTTTGTCTCGGAGAGAAACAAAAAATCCGGTCTATGTTTATGCCATATTTCCCGTAAATAACTAATTGTCCAGTGACTTCCCGCACCTCTACAATTCCAACTCAATACTATCATAAAAACCTTTTGGAAAAAAACTCCTTAGAGCTAGATTATCGGGTATGAAGAAACCCTGGGCAACCAGACTGCATTCGACAGAAAACTGATATTCCATTATATACGAGTGTATAATTTGTATCATGAACCAAACAGCCCCAAATAATATATATATATATTGAAAAAATTCTCCCCTCTCCCATGTATCCAGGTGCTCTCCACACCACTCCAATTTAGCTCTTGATCATCAAAGGTTTGTACCACCCGTGTGACCTCTGAAATCCTTCCCCGAAAAATACATATAATTAAACTCCTTTTTCTATTAAACATGAGAAAGTACCAACGCTTATGTGTGCCGTGTGAGATGTATAAAAACTCCATAAACATATAATATTGTATCACCAAAACTCTTCGTAAAAAAATAGCTTCACCCCTCCATATTTGTTGGACCTCCTGAGCCCAATTCCCTGATTCCCATAATTGAAAAAATTCCACAGAATTAAAGACCAATTATAAGGCCAAACCATAAACCAAATTAAGACCATCCTGCTGACGTGTTGTTCAATCTCCACCAAAACAATTGCCTCCATATACACTTTTGATATCTGTGCTTGGTTTAATGGGACCAAACACAGTAACTCCTCTAAATAAAATCCACCTTGCAAACATGGTGTCTGTTTCTTGAAAACCTTAAGAGTAGAAACACAAGAACCACACCAAAACCAACAACCAAAGAGACTCATTCTATTCCAAATCAATCCCTCGGAAGGCAAGCCAATAAAACATAGGAAACAAATAGGACCAAACATTAAACCAAAAAAAACCCAAAACATATGCTCATAGAGCTTATTAAACTGAAAGACAAGTTGGAAATTAAAAATAGAGCACACCAACTGCTCGCATACCCGCTCCACTTCTTGTATCTTCATGGAACTTCTAAGCTTTGGTTACATTAGGTTTGGGGTTTGAGGGACCCTTCTCCTCCTGTTGTTTTGCTCCTTCTCCATGACGAGGTGCAGTTTTACTGACCGTGCGCTTGCGGGTGGCAACAAGGGCTTGGACCATTCTTGCCTTAGTAGAACCCCCTGCAATAACAGAAGACTTAAACAAACTCTTGCGCACCACCTTCTTCTTATCCACTTCTCCAGGAATTTGTTCCTTCCCCTCAACTACCTCAGGCTGGATAGCCTCCTCGTCAAGTTCATGCGATTCTTCTGAAATCTTATCATTGTTCCCTTCCACCCCCACATCCCCATCAGTTAGATTATTAAAACCATCATCACTATCCTCTTCATTTCCCACTACGTTAACACTTTCCTCATCTAATTCCATACCATCATCCTCACCATCAACAATGTCCTCTCCTAACAAATCATTCACCACATCTAATCCATTTTCTTCACTCTCAGGAATCAATGGTACCTTATTAACCTCCGCAAGGATGATAGCTGAGCTGTCCTGTTGCGGTAGCGGAAGTGAAGTCTCTTGAACAGTTCTCGAAGCGCTACCCTGGCCCTTCTGTGGAATCTCTCCCTCCTCCCGAGCCTCCTCTCCGACCCCCGCTCTTGGGCTTGGTCAACGCCGCGCCCCCCGATGCGACCTTGTACGTTCCTCTGCAGTGTAACCTCGTGATCGATCGCTGCGAGAGCTCCTGAGTCGTGAGCCATCCTCGTCTCCTCTGTAGCTTGTGCGGTTTGAGTGATACCTAGCACTTCCTTTCTCTGGAACCTTTACCCATTTTGTCTCTTCCTCCTCGTACATCTTCCCCTTACCCTTACCGAGATACTCGCGATATTCCCTTCCCTTGCCATGCTGTCCCCCGTCCCCATTGATCACCACACCCTTGTAGCTCCTAGCACGATCTTCTTGTCTGCTGATCGGTAGAGCGCGAACCTCCTTCTTCTTCTGAGGACTCTTCACAGTAAACGGACAGTAGTCCACGCTGTGAGAGAGACTAAGACATGTCTCACAAAAACCAAACAGCTTTTCATATTTCAATGAAATAAACGCTTCATCCCCTTCGTGAAACTCTCCTCCAATAAAGTCCACTGTTGTATCGAAACTCAACTCCTTGGTAGCGTCAATTATCACCTTGATTCTGCCATAGTCAAGATCGACCTCCACAGTCTCTCCTAACGCATCACCAATGCTCTGAAAAGTTGGAGCATCCCAGAACTCCAAAGGAACCCCCAAGACTTTGATCCAGAACGGAATTGCAGCTGGGAAATCCCGTGGCATTTTTGGCTGCCATCGGGCTAGCGCAACCATCCAATAGTCAAAATGGAAAGGCTGAGACTTGAGAACTGTCTCAATATCTTCCTCCTCCACGAAATCAAACTGAAACTTCCCCAGCCCCAGATCAGTGCCCGCTACACGGTCCTCCACCTTCCATATCTTGGGAAGCATCACAATAAGAGCCTTCACGTCCTGCGCTGCCGGATTCATACATCGGCCAATAATGGTCTTATCATACTGTTTGATAAGCTCCGTGTTGTCAAAGTGGGGAACCGATATCTTCAACCTCTTCCTAGTACCTTCCGCATTCTTCAATTCACCAGATTTGCCCAAAAGCTGACTTTGAGACATCACAACCAGAAGACCCAACACACCAAAAACTTCCAGATGAAAAAGAGAATTAATAGAACTTGATATTGAAAGTATGATAAAAACCTCAGTATCAATCCTCTTTATATAGAGTAAGGGTATCTCCTCCACCCCACGCCACCAATCTAAGCCAATTAAATGCCAAATTATCTGATTGATTCCACCGATCTCTTCTCTGAGAAGTCCCACCCCGTCCTGATACGTATGAATCTGCCATACGATCAATACCTTCCAAAGTCGGAGCAAAGCAGATCTGTAATTCTTTTCCTTAATCTCCAAACCAACTACTTCCCCTTTTTGGTTCAGAATCACACGTTGGAGATTCCGTAGTTGAGATACTATTGACCAATCTTCAAAGAAACAAACTCGAGAGGTAGCTCGCAGTAAATACCAAAATCCCTCAATTCCCAGTTTTCCATTTTTCCCGAGATCTCTTCTGATCTCAATCGTATCTGTAGTATCAGATCCTTTGAATCCTTGATTCGCCTCTAAGCACCCATAGTAATGATCCGAGATTCCTTTAGCACCTCCAGTCCCCGGATCCCATTCACGAAACTTCATCGAACCCTATCAATTGATCGCCATCGCCGTCGCCGTCCGTTACTTTTTCAAACTATTGTTATTTCTACTATTGGGCTTTTAGGTTAGTTTTGCATTTGATTCAAGTTTGGGTATAGATTTGGGATTAAAATCAAGTTGTGGGTTAGTTTGGCAAAAATCCCTAACATATTTGTGTATTATATATATTTAATATGAATATCTGTAAAATGAGATTTCATATTCATACGATGTTATGATCATTGTTATCTTGATATAACAAAAAGGTTAGATTAATGATCACAAAATTTTTAATATGGGACTTTAAACATTTTTAGTAATTTATAGTCGCTTTAAAATTTCAAATTATAACATATAAAAAATCTAAATTTTTATATATAATTAATGTGATTGTTTTGTTTCCTCTAAATAATATAAAATTAAACAAAAAGGAGAGAAAATACAAAAACTGTTATCAAATCTTCATTATTCATAATAATTAATTGTCATAAATATGTTAATTATATTAAGTAATTCTTTAGCTTTTATTTAAAAAAAATGAAGGATGTTTTTTTGTACATAATTAATCAATTTGATAGTTAGTTTAATAAAAAAATATAATATATGTTTAGATTGACAAATCTATTTTTAAAAGATTTTAAGAATTATTATAGTTATAACATATGACTACCAAAAAATATTGTGATGTTTTTCAATTAATATATAAAAGATTAGAAACTTACGTCGTTTAGCCGCATAAACAAATATATCTGAAATGGTAGGTGTGGGTGTGCTTAACATTTTTTCCCCATAAATTATTTAATCACCTACAAGATCAATTACTTACCTTATATATATACGACGGATACAGTTTTTTTTTTTGGTATGAAATTGGAAGGATTCTCCCAATGTTTATTAAGAAAGAAACGAAACTTCTAACTACAACACGAGTCTGCCATGGTCTTAGTGAACCATCAACATTCTCTTGCAATAAACTACCAACCTCTAAAGGAGCAATGTCAAAGTTATGAACACCAAAAAGAAGAGAGAGTGCCAAATTAGCCAAACCATCAGCCACGCGGTTTGCCTCCCTGTACACATGAACGATCCGGACTAACCAGTCCCTTGTCAAGAAGCCATGGCACAAGCGTACGCCGGATACAGTACTTTACAAGTAGCTGTGCAATTATACAGTAAATTCAAAATTTCAAATGTGTTATTTCACCTATATACAAAATAAAAAAAAAATTGAAATTGTCTATCGTATACGGTTTTGGTTTAGTTTGTTTTGTTAAACTAATAACATAACCGTACTATTATCAATTTATATAAATTTTCTCTACATGCAAAAATTCACAAAGCAGAAAAATTGAAATGCATTGCACATATAAATTTACTATTTTGGTGATTATAATGAAAAAACAATCAATTATCACGATAAAACAATTAAAAGCAATATCAATTTGTTTTTTGAACAGGAATATAGTTAATACTTTGTTAAAGAACAAGGCTTATTAAAAATTTTTTTAAATTCACTTTTTATTATTACTAATTTTTTTGAAAATAATGGAATTATTATTTCTAAAGTTGAAATAAAAGTCACAAGATTTGAATTCTCCTAGAGAGAGAGTTCTCTCCCAAACACTCTTCTTCTCTTACCTATTAAAAATCTTTCAGAGAGGTTAGATTGAGATTGTTTTGAGAGTGAGAGAGATCGCTTTTTTTCATCCTCCGGTTTCGGTTTCATCTGACCGGAATCCGACTCCGGCGACGCTCCATCTCCTCGGAGGTAATCGTCCGGTTTTTGTCTTTGGCGACGTCGATCTGTCTTTCGGTTGACGTCGGCCGGCTTGTTCTCCGGTCTTTTCCGGAGTTTTTCTTTTCTTTTGATCCTCGTCTTTTTATCTTCTCAAAGTTTCAATGCCTTTCAATTGCTTTATCCTTCCTTTGTTAGGGCTTGTTCATCTTCAAACTTCTTTTTATCATTAAAGGTGACCGGTTTTTGATACAGGGTAATTGGATCTTGGAACTTGTTTAGGTGCGGTTGATTCTTCTGTTGTAGGCGAGGATCCAGGTGGTGGTGTTGACGATTGATCTCCATGGGTTGGCTCCTCTGTCGAGCGGATCTTCCATTGAATTAGTTGACTGCCAGTGGTTCGCCGGAATCAGTCGAGAGACCTCTCTGTTGGTGGAGATTGGTAGTGGACTCTCCGAAAAGTAACACGTGTCCTCGCGAGTTCGAGTCGTGACGCGTAGATCGCAAGTGTTTCATCTCCTCTTCCGATCTGGGTCTGCCTTTTAGGGCCTTTATGTTATATTTTAGTTGTTTTCTTTTCGGGTTTTGGTTGACCTTGTTTGTATAAAGTTTGGTTGATAAAGCTTACGATTGACACCAAAAAAAATCACAGAATTTTAAATTAATAGAAAAGCTCAAAAATCAAAATTAAAAATGTTTTCAAACAAGCGGAGCGGTACCGGTCCAACCGGTTAGATTAAAAGTCCAAGGCGTTCGCTGTGGTAAAAACATAACATGCATACGTGTCTCTTTCTCTTCCTCAAAAAACATCTGTCTCTCTTTTCATTTTATTTTCTCACTCTCTCTCTCGTTTAGAAAAAAAAAACTGACTTGGAAATATCATTTGTAGCAAAAACCAAAAAGAAAAAGGCAAGAAAAATAGATAGAATCGAATAAAAAAGAAGCAAACACATTGAGAGGTGTCCGGACATCAAACTCTAATTAGGGCATAAAGTCTTGTCGGAGGAAGAAGCCATGGGAAGAAAAAAAGTGGAGATCAAGCGGATCGAGAACAAGAGCAGTCGACAAGTTACTTTCTGCAAAAGACGCAATGGTCTCATTGAGAAAGCTAGACAGCTTTCTGTTCTCTGTGAGTCTTCCGTCGCTGTTCTCGTCGTCTCCGCCACAGGAAAACTTTACAACTCCTCCTCCGGCGACAAGTAACCTACTTCTCTCTTCTAAGTCCCACTCTAGCTTTCTTCTTAGTTCTTACTCTTTTTGTTTAGTTACTTTCCCGATGTAGTCATTCGAAATCTAGGGCTTTTCTTTTCGTTCAAATCAACTGAGATCCTCTCTTTGCTTTGTTGCTGACGATAGCCGGTGCGTAAGCTCAAACCTAATTTAAGATTAAACAATGTGGTGGCCAAGATATATATGTTCTTGGTGTTCGTATTATTTTGCCATTTTGTAATAATGATTTTTATTTTCTCTATTAATTGTACGAATTTTATTTTAATATTGCATGTGATTCCAGAAAAAAATTTACACGTGCTGATACGTGCTCAATGTTGTTTAATGGGTTTTTAAGTAATCTTTGTATCGCTACTTCATCTGTTGTTTCATTTTTTTCCTCATAAGAAACAATATACATTGTTAAAATTTTGAGACTTTTTTACCAAATTTTTTTTTGAGTCTTGGTTTATAAATTATAACCAAATATTAGATGCACTTTTGGTGAGGTTAATGTCATCAGTTAGCAAGAATCTTTGGTTTAGAATCAGATGCCATTGTTAAATCATTATCCAAATTGTATTGTAGATTGCTTGTTTTGTAATTTCTCTTTGATTGATTTATTGATTAAGTATTGTCCATAGGTTAATACTTGATCTTCATGGTTTGATTGTGGCGATTTACTGATTCTTAGCATTGGTACTTGCACGCATTCTACATTAGTTCTAACTGGAAATCGTTTTCACCCTTTTAACCGTCATCTTTGTGTGCATATGACACTATACAAGACATGTATTGATGAACGAGATTTTGCGTTTCTTCACGATGCTGTGCTTTTTTCTTGCAATTAATATAATTTAGGTTTCTTTGGTGAAGAAAATAATTAAGTTCACGGTCGCTACGTATAGGTCCTCTTTAAGTCGAAACCTGTTTTCAAATGGGCAGGACCGGTCCTCGACCAAGCAGGATGAAACATTCGCCACAGGTTCCGAATTTTTTCGAAACATTATATATACATAAACCTCCAAATTTGTCAAAAGAAAAAAGAATTAGTTCTCCAACCTATTAAAATCCTTATTTAATCGTCTATAGCCTCCAAGATATCAGGCCGGCCTTGCAAACAGGTGAAACCACTAGACTACAACCATTTGATACCTAAACTTAACGCACTATACAAAGTGTTTTTTACTAGAGATTTCTTAAGCGCCTTGCTCATGTCTTTTTTTCTTTTTGATTATTTCAACTTAATACATTTCTAATAACTTAAAAATAAAGTGCAACTTATATTATTGAGTTCTTGCAATAGACCACGGATAAAGATTGGGATATTGAAGTCCTGACCTTCCCTGAAATGCTTAACCCACTTTCTTGTCTAACCCTTTATGGAGTATCCCCCATCTTTCAACCAAAGGTTTTGTTTTCAGTTCTCCAATTTGGTTGACTATAGCTGTAATTGGTAACCATGTTTTATGGAAAAGAATATGATGAATTTGTTATTCCTCTAAAATGATACCAGTTAACTTGATTTTTTTGTCAAATTAGTAATATGTGGATCCCATTTCATTCCTCACTTTTCCTCATATAAATTGAATTAAAGAGGAAATATTTTCCTCCTCTAATTTTGATATGGAATGTTTGTTCCTCTTTTTTCAATTTTTTTTTTCAGTTCATTTCTTCAAATAAATTTTTGTTCAACTCTTTTTTTTCATTTATTCCATTCAATAAATGGTCACCAATTAAAGCCTATATCTGTGAAAGATTCAGTAGTAGGTGAGACTTGAATTTCATTGCAGGGAATATATATACAGGAGAAGCTTGTCCATTTTGTATCCTGATTTCTGAGTTTGCATAGATAAATATTCGAAACTATTTTCACCTGGAGATTTTACTTCAATTTAACATAAGTTTCAATTATATTTGTCGTTAATTGTCGTTAGGAGGAATGCCTTTACTCTTTTATAATCTTCCCAATAGATTTGTGTGAAGTTTTAATTGGTTCTCTCTTTTTTTTGTAACACAATTATTGGTTCTCTTTTTTTTGTGGTTCACTTACAATTATTGGTTCTCAAAAAAGAAAATTTCAAAGTTCTTACTCCTAGGGAAAAGTAAGTAACACTAAAAAATTTGGAGTTTCAGATTTACATAGTACGTAAAACAAAATTACCCATGTATATGCTGTAATGTAAAGTGAAACTAAGACGATCATTATAAAAATATAGTAACCGGATAGATATATACAAAAAATTTCTTAAACAGACCTATTGTGTTTTATTTTAAGCGATATACTCTACACTATAAATGCCTAGTTAAGTAAATATTTGATCAACTTAACTACATGTTAGTAGCACAAACTGATGTTCTACAACTGTGTCATACGTATAGAATTAGGTTAAGAAAACTATATGTTTGTAACACAAAATGCTGTAAAAATATAACATATACAGACGCATATAAAGGCATTCTCTCAGTGTCATTGATCTCTATAAAGCATATACTGAGAACTGTTTCTAATTCGTAGTTTTGAAATGATATTTTACAAATTTGATCTGATATGCGTTTTTCTGTTGTTCTTTGTATGTCCAGCTTGTCCAAGATCATCGATCGTTATAAGATACAACAAGCTGATGACCTTCAAACCTTGGTAACTTAGCTAAGACCTTCATTAAAATCTTCTTCCGGATTGGTTTCTGGTGCCTTGAACGAATAGAAGCGCTGGTTGAGCCTGAGATAGCTCCATGTTTTGAACTTGTCAAACGAGCTTATGTCTAAGGTTCCATGTTATACAAAAACTTCACAAGACTTCCAACCTTTTCCCATTTTTTCTTTCCGTGTGCAGGATCTTGAGGAAATAACTCGGAATTATCTTCCACATAAGAAGTTACTTGAACTAGTCCAAAGGTTAGCAGTAAAACTCCATTTTTTTACCTCTTCTTCTGATCAATTTTCTCCCCCTCTTCTGTCCACTTATGAATATGCAGCAACCTTGAAGAAGCGAATGTCGATGGTGTAAGTGTAGATTCTCTAAATTCGCTGGAGGAGCAACTCGAGACTGCTCTGTCCGTAACTAGAGCTACAAAGGTATATTTATATATATACGCTGTTAGGAAGTGATTGAACTTCTTCAACAGTATTTGCAGTTTGGACCTTGCCTGACTTCAGATTATGTCTCCAGTTTGACATCAATATTTAATGTCTTGTTGCAGACAAAATTAATGATGGAGTTTTTGAAGACTCGTAGAGAAAAGGTTAGTGTTTTGGTTTGTATTCGCCAGCCCGGCCATTCGGCGATGCTGAATTCAAGAACCTCTTTAACTTTGGAGTCTACATGCCAGTATATCACTAGACCAGTTTTGTCTGAGTCCCTGATCTAGATATGTCTTTTGGTCTTGTCTGAGTCCCTGATCTGGTTTTGGCTTCATTTAAATGAAAGCCTAATAAGAAATAAAAAATTGTTGAAAAATGATCATCATCAAATGTGACTTGACCACTCCTCATGGATCACAGTATTGCGCCTAGGAATTTTTCTTATATGTCTGCCGATAGCTTTAGAACTTGTTAGAAAGTAGAAACTAATGAGCGTGTGAATCTTACACGTACAGGAGAAGTTGCTGATAGAAGAGAATCTGGTTCTAGCTAGCAAGGTAACAGAGGTACACTCTATTGTATATAAGCTAATTAATCCCTTATATATGTATAAATAGATATAAAATTCATGACTTCGAATTCGATAGATGCTAGACAATTTTGAGTGAAACACATAATTTAAGTTATTTAGTAGCGGTAGGAAAAAAGTTCAAGGACTGTTGGATTTATACTGCACAATTATGTGTATGAATGTATTAAACTGATTCTTTATTACAGAAATTTAGAATGTTTGATACATATAAAAATGGCAAATCTCCAAAATAGCACCTTTCTAAGTTTATATCACAAAAATAGCACTCAAAAACTAAAATGACCAAAATAGCATTTTATCTTTTGAAAATTTTAATTTTTTTTTATTTTTTAAAATTTGAAATCTTATCCCCAAAACCTCATTTCTCAACTCTAAACCCTAAAACCTAAACTCTATACCCTAAACCCTAAATTCTATACCCTAAACCCCACCCCTTGAATGATATTTTTGTGACTTTTGGACTTGAGTGCTAGTTTGGGAACAAAAACTTGATTTAGTGCTATTTTGGTCTTTTTCTCATATAAAAATTATAGAAGTTTTAAAGAAATCAATGATTTAGTTAAGAAGAATGCATTTTACACATATATATTATCTGTAGATGATATAATGTATAAATTTCTTACAGATTTGGAAGCAGACGTTCCTAGTAACACGGGATGAGACATCAATGTTACCGGAATATAGATTCGGTAACAATCCACCGGAGACTCTCTCGCTGCTCAAGTAACCATCATCATCAACGGCTCTGAGTTTTCACCTTAACTCAAAGCCTGATTCAGAATTAGAAATAAAGAAATTTGTAATATCTGCATAATCGCAAACCTTTTTATATTCCTCTAATGTCGAAGTCAAGGCAAAACAAACAAACAAACAAACGGGGAGCTCTCTTTTTCTGAAACTAAAGAACTGTATAACTAAGATGAAGGAATCGATATTTGTTGTACCTTTGCAGACAAGATCAGAGTTCATGTGTTTGTGTTCTTGTCTGAAAGCAGGGACGGATCTAAAGCTTTTGCTTAAGCGTGAAGAACCCTAGAGGTTATTTATTCGCTTTTTTCCTTAGCTAGGTTATTTATTACTTGTCTAATGTTACGTGGCAAATCTTTAACTGATTTTTAGTTGTCACGTGTAGATATATCATGTTATGTAGTGTAGTTTTCGTTCGAGTAAAATCATACCATATAATTTGTCCCTTTTGCAAGTTATTAATTCAGCTTTTGAGGAGCTACACCTCAGTCCAGCTTCGGCCTGGCTAGGCCCTTGTTTTATATGTGGCCCCATCATAAAAGTATCACTTTTCTCAAAATTAGATTTTACTTTTTACAGATCAGTAAGTTTTTAATAGGATATTTTTAAATTATTCTGTATTTTATCATGTTTTTTTTTATTATCTATACTATTAAAAGAGAATCATTCTGAAAAAATCTACTTAAATAAAATTTTTGCACTCTTTCATTTTTAGTCCAACCTATTACATATAACTAGATATTATAACTGAACTCCTATTATATAGCAACCAAATAATATTTTCCAACATTTAGAAATATATTATAATCTCCCTTTTAATTCTAATATTTTTTTGGATCTACTTTTTTATCTACATATAATACCAAACGTAATTAACCTTTATAAAATCTACAACTTATAACATCTACCATTAACTAACGTGCTATACCAATATCAACACTATTAACAAAACAAATTATATCAATGTAGAAGGTTTCATATTATGTTATTAGATTATATATTTGGTACTGCAATACTAAATTAAAAAAATATGTTAAATAAATCTTAAGTCTTATCAGCTCAACAAATAAAAATATTATAAAATACATACCAAATATAATGAGAGAGAGTAAAGTTTAATATTTGGGTCTTCGGGCCAAGTTGGATCAATTCCTTTTATGTCCTAGACATTTAAACCAACTAGATATTTGAAAATTTCAGTTCGGATTCGGGTTGGTTCCGGATCGGTTCGGATTCGTAATTCAAATAACTATAATTTTTGGTTACATGACGGATCTGACCGATTTGAATATTTAAAACCCGAAAAGATTTGAAATACCCGAAAACACAAAAATATCTGAAACATGAATTTTTTTGAAAAATCAAACAAAACTCTAAAAAGTTCCAATGGGTTATGTAGCCCAAAACTTTACCCAAAATATAAACTAAAAAACAGAAAATATCCAAAATTTTACTTGAATACCTGAAATATATAAGTAAATTTTGATAGCATCATCTTTTAACTTAAAAATATCCATAATACCAATCTTAAATATCCAAATATGCCTAATATACACAAAACAATTGAACTTTATTTAGCCGATCGAGTCTCAGATAAAACTCGGACTTAACCGAGACCCGCGGGTTCAAATGTATACCCTATAAGTACTTTGTTTTAGAAATTGACCAAACTGAATATGTATTTTTGGATCAGTTTTGGTTCAAATTTTTGGGTTCGGATAGAGTACATATACCTAATAGAAATTTACATAAAAATGTACATTGAGAATCTCAAATAAGCTAATTAAATCTAAATAAATATCCTTATTTGATATAATACGACTCTGTAACGTAATAATGTAAAACAATCTCAAAATGATAATTCATATCAAATGGTGTTTTTTCTTTATAATCCAAAAACCTGCGCTTCAGAGCGCAGATCAAAATCTAGTCTATACTATTAAAACATGATCCTATTGTCATTTTTACCTTAGCATGCCCTTTTGTTTACTAACATTGCATGTTTCATTAATGGCAATCAAGTAATATTAATAACACATATATATTGGGTCATTTTTTTCAGCTCCAGCCCACATCATATCTCTCTTGGGCCATTTGGGCCGATTAAGAAATCAGATCTAATTCTCACATTTTTTTTCCTGTGGGCCATTGAGTCCAAGTTCAAATAATTTGTTTTTCAACTATTTTTAATTATTATTTTTTTTAAATATAATTTAAGCATTCATAAAAAAAATGATTTTTTCATTGAAAAGTATAAATCTTTATTAAAAGTATAAATTTTTTTTATTAAAATATTAACCACATAATAAAATTAATTTGTCAGAGTTATACCAACTTAATTCATTAAAGAAATAAAATTTAAACATAAATAGTCATTTAAAATGAAATACGATAAATAAAAATAAAAAGTTTAAGTTTTTTATAAAATAAAAGATAAATATATGAAACTATTACATTTACTAAATATTTGTCAATTAAAAAAAAAATCCGCGCTTTGAAAGCGCAGATCAAAATCTAGTATTTTATTAAAACACAACATTACAATCTATGTGAAAGGAGATTACAAGTCTGAATAAGAGAACCAAGATCAAATTAAGCCGGCAATTTAAAAAAAAACATAAAGCGTTTGAATGATGATCAAATTTATTGCATATTTGAGTTCTGTTTCTTTTTTGTCATTATAGAATAAGATATTTTTTACCAAACAACAAAAAAACGATGAAATACTAAATTTTAGAGAAATTTTATGTTTACCACTTTTATGATACTATTTTTTATTTTTATCACTACTAAAGTGACATTTTCAAAAATATCTTCTTCATTAAACGGTAAAAGACTTTTATACCCTTGTTATCTATATATAAAATAAATAATTATTTAAATAAATAAATAAAAATTAATTTTTTTTATGTTTTTGAATTATATTTTTTCAAATTCGAACTTTTTAATAATTTTTTTTTAAAATGTTTTTATATATTTTTTCAAAATTTATTTTTTAAAATCAAAAATTATATTTGAAACTATTTTTAAAGTTTTTTTTTATTTTTTTAAGTATTTATTTTATATATTTATTAGAATTTTGTTAACCCTAAAAATATAAATATTTTTTACCTTTCATTAAAAATAAGGATAAAAATAATTAGCGTAAATATGAAAAATCGTACTATAAATGTGATATTTGTGGCAATTTCTCAAAAAAAATTGGGGGTCGAATTCTAAGATTTTATTAGAAAGAGTAAAATAATGGGACGTTAGGAACTCGACAGGCGTTAATACGTGTCTAAACTCGACTAAAACGCTTTGTTTAACATATTTTTTTTCCTGTTTTGTTATTTTCTCTCTCTCGGTATCAAAACAAAAGGGAACAAACATACATACTCGAAGTTTGCTCACCCCAAAAAAGGAATAAAAAATAAAATAATAAAAGTGAAAACGTTCAGGTGTCTCCGGCCAGTCATACAGACATCAGAATCAAATTAGGGCATTAGACTGGTCGGAGAAAGAAGCCATGGGAAGGAGAAAAGTGGAGATCAAACGAATTGAGAACAAAAGCAGTCGACAAGTTACTTTCTGTAAACGACGCAATGGTCTCATAGAGAAAGCTCGCCAGCTCTCAGTTCTCTGTGGATCCTCCGTTGCTGTTCTCATCGTTTCCTCTACCGGGAAAGTCTATAGCTCTTCATCCGGCGATAGGTAACACTAATTAACTTCCTATTTTGTAGATTTTATACTATCGCGAGAAAAATGGAAGCTAGAAAACTAGGGTTTACTCACCCCCTTTGAAGCAATCTTCTTGTTTAATCTAAGTCCATAATCGATGTGTTGGTTTAACCAAATTTAGGATGAAACAATGTGATGCCCTGAGGTGTTCTTGGTGCTCGTTTTTCGTTTTGCGTTTTTTTTTATTGTTTTAATTCGTCGCCGTGGAATTTTTATTTTCTTTGTTTTTTTGTAGTATTGCATGTACTTGGAGAACTTGTTCTACACGTGGTAATTCGTACATTTTTGTTGTCTGTGGGATCAAATCATCTTAATTTTCTGTTGTTTGGTGTTTTTTCTTGGGCCTTCAATTTAGTGTTTTGAAACGATTTAACTGATAGTAATCACACAAGCTATAAGATGTTGATTTTCTCCCCCTTTAAGATGTAAGTTTGTTGTGCCATATAACGTTTACGCGATGCATGCCTTAGATTAATTGGTAGCTCTTTCTTTCTTTCTCTTCTTCAATTGTTTTCCTTCTTGCTATGCGTTTACATTTTTTTGTTCAGTTATATTGGATCTCATGGACCAAAGAAACTGAGCCTCGATCGATCTCCTGAACTGTACAATCATTTGGTTCAGTAATTTGATCTTGTACTTTTTTTTCTTTTATAAGCTTTCCTATCATTTGGAAAAGGGAATGTGGCCCTTTGTCATCTAATCTAAAGTTTCTAGCAATGCTTGATTATAAAAGTATTTAAGTTAAATTGGCAAGCTAACATGCACGAATTATATATAGGACTAATGAAGGACATTTCTTTGGTTGCTTCAATTTTAACAATACTCTAACTCTAGTTCTACCTACTTGCTTTGTAGCTCCTTTGATTCTTTATTTTAGTGGCAACTACACCAAACTGTGTGACTTGAGATTGCATTCTGATGTGCCTTGCTAATTCCATGATTTCACATCACAACTTAGGATGATTTTGACAACAAGAAGATCAAGTGAATCAAATTCACTCTAGAAATTGAAATCTCGCAATGGATCATGTACACATAAAGCCAGTTTTCGTGGTAATTTTGGGCTTGATTTGGGCTCAAATCCTAACATTTTCTTTGAGATTTTATCTCAAGAGGAAATGTACCAATCATTCTTTTCTGAGTGTTGTTATTAGATCATTTGTTTAGCTTTGAAGACCTAACTGCTTTCTTCGCAATTAACAATTCTAGTTACCACTAGAGCCCATCCCTAAGTTTTGGTTAGATATAGCTGAATTCAGAAAGACAGAGAAAGGTTTTGGACATGTATGCATAAAACTAACATGAAGAAATTGTTTGTGTTATGCATACATGTCCAAAACCTTTCTATGTCTTTCTGAATTCAGCTATATCTAACCAAAACTTAGAGATGGGCTCTAGTGGTAACTAGAATTGTTAATTGCGAAGAACATTTGAATTTACAGATTTTTTTGTTAAAGTTCTTTTTTTCTAATATAGAACTACCTTATAAGCAGTTTTTTTTTGGAACACTTCCTTATAAGCAGTATATATACCCAAAAATATACATTTGATAAAATGTAAGGCAAGCTCGTTTACTGAAACTTCAAAACTAAAGAAGTCCATCACAATATATAAAATATGGTTTTATATTGGATTAGCAGAATTGATAACCTTATATGATATTTACGAGTATGGTCAGTTATCAAAACTACAACTAAATTAGTAAAACGCAAAATGATGCTATTTATACCATGTCTCTCTATCGAAGTTAAATATGTTCTGTAGTTTTGGAATGGATTGTTTATAATGCATTTTTGTTTCTGTCTTGATCTCTCTCCAGCATGGCCAAGATTCTCAAGCATTACGAAGTACAACATGCTGATAAGCTTAAAACCTTGGTAAGATTTCCTTAAACCCTTGCATATCGGGGGAAGGGGTTTGTGTAGTGCCTTAACATTGTAAAGACGGACCAGCATAGAGGTACTTTGTCTTTCACTGCAGTTATTGCACTAGAAACTCTACGACAAGTTTCTAAACTTGTCTCTACAAAACTTAGATATCGGGGGTTAAATATCACATCTTGTCATCTAAGGATATGTAATTGAGATGAAGTATATAAGCTTAGCTAGTATAAAATCAGGAACTATATAATACAAGTCTAAAGACATATATTTAGAGCTAAACTTTTCGTAGTGCCTTAACATCGTGGAGAGAAATGCATAGAGTGAACTTTATGTAGTGACTTTTAACATAGTGACTTAATGTCATTTTTCACTGCCGCTGATGAGGTTTACGATCGTATGTATACCAAACATAATTCTTCTCTCTAGGAAATACACTTTTTCTGAATATTCCGATTGCTTTTTCTCATGACAGGATCTCACAGAAAAAACTCAGAATTACGTTTCACTCAATGAGTTACTAGAAACAGTCCAACGGTTAGCACTAAGACTCCATCTTAATTTTTGCATCTTTTTTTTTTCCCCTTTCTTTTGCTCGTTTGCTGATCTATGACTGTATATGCAGCAAGATTGAAGCAGCGAACGTTGATAATATAAGCGTACAGTCTCTAATATTCTTGGAAGAGCAGTTCAAGACTGCTCTGTCTTTAACTAGAGCTAGGAAGGTATATATAGATATGCTGTCTACTTCATTAACAGTTTTTGGATCATCCTTGCCAGTTTGACCACAATCCTCAATGTCTTGTGTTGCAGACAGAACTAATGATGCAGCTTGTAAAAAGCCTTCAAGAAAAGGTCAGTGCATTGGTTTTTATTTGCCGCCCTGGCCAGTATATGTCTATAACTAATTTTTGGCTTCATTTAAATGAAACACTATACTGATGAGAATTTTCATTCAAAAAAAAGAAGAGAAACGCTAATGAGAATCCAAAGAGGCGTCGTTAGAAAACTGATGGAATTGTGAATATTATTGTTCAAAATAGGAGAAGCTGTTGAGAGACGAGAACACGGTTTTGGCTAGCCAGCTTGCAGAGGTACCATCTCTTATACTTCTAGAAGCTAATAATAGTTAATCACTTTATGTACGACCGAATCATTAGGTAGATACACTTGCATATAACTGTTTATAAGAAAAACCCTAGATAATGTTTTGTAGTATGTGAGGAAATTTCTAACAGATTTAGTAAAGAAAATTGATGATGGTCATCTGGATATTTAAAAAGGAAAAATGGAACCAAGAATCCATGCTTTTAAGATTTAGGTTACTTGTTTAGTATTTAGTATCTCTATTGGCAGAAACAAATAAATTTCTTACAGATGGGGAAGGAGAAGGAGTTTCTGGAGACAGAGGATGAAAGAGCAATGTTACTGGAATATAGCTCCGGCAATAACCCACGGGAGACTCTTCCGCTTCTCAAGTAACCACCATCATAACAGCTGAATTTTTCACCATCCTGTTTCAAATAAAATTGTAAAATAAATTATCAGATTTGTAAACCATGAAGAAGCTACTACATATCCTAAGCTCTCTTCGTCCCCTGTGATACGTAAAAGATTTAAAGGAAAACATCAAATAAGATGCCGATCTTTGCTGTTTACCTTCGGAGACCGGATCCCAGCTTCGTTTGTTTTGTCTGAACGTAGAAAATTGGTGTGTTTATAACAGCTTTTGCTGACTTCAGCGTGAAGAAACAAAGGCAAAAATTATTAATTTTTGTTATTTAATTGCTAGTTGATCATATTTACCTTCGTGACAAAGTTATAGCATATTCGTTGTAATGGATTTAGCTGTTTGTTTCTTATAAAGGAGGACAAATATACTAAACATCATACTGAAACCAGATAACTCTGAAGACTGTATTTTTCAAAAGAAAAAAAAAGAAATTGATTTTGGGCGGAAAGCAGGAAAAGGACTTGTCTGAGGCTATTAGCTAGCTGTCACATAGTTCATTGGTTCAAGTCCAGATCACGGCCCATCGTACTACTTTTTAGTTTCGGTAAAATCTCAACTTGCATTATATAAACTCAAATTGAACATCAAAACCGAACCAAACCAGTAATAACATTAATTATATGGGTTTAGTTTTTTGTTTTTTCTTTTGACATCTTATATGGGTTTAGTTAATGATCATAAGACGTGAGATTGCTCTATCAACCATCTTACTCTATTAAAAGGGCGATATGCAGGCTCCTTAAGGGTGCCACGTCGGATCGGAAATTCCACCAATGATAGTGCAGCAAAGAGACATGTCATCTCTTAATAATTTCGTTTGGGCTTCGTGTTTGGTATAATTGATTTTGGGCTTCTGGTTTTAGATTTTTTCGATTATTAGGGCTTCGTCTTTCTTTCTCAATCATTCCTTCTTCCGACTTCGGTGATCTTGCCGTTCTTCTCTTCGACTTCCTCCTCTTCTCTTACTCTTCTCTCTGGATCCGTTTCATCCCATACTCTCTTTACTTCACGCTCTAATCAAACCTTGATTGATTTCATTGAATGGATTCTTTTCATCTTCCTCTCTATCTCTCTATTTATAAATCTTTTCACTTGAGTTATGTGTCGATCAAAATTGAAAATTCTCTCTCAAACAATCGTCGCGATGGAACCCAAAGGACACTCTCCGATCTCAAGCCTCCGCACTACCAACAAAAAGACCGTCGCATCTTCCGCGTCCACTAAGCCAAACGGGAAGTCCGTCGATTCCTCCGCCACTGCGATGAAGCGTAACGGGAAGTCTGCTGTTTCGTCTGCTATTCCGATGAAGTCAAACACTTCTGCCGCCGTCTCCTCCGCGCATGACGATAAAATGATGTTCTTCAGAGATGTGAAACTCGGCCCACAAGAGGTCGACTTGAGGTTCCGTCTGATTCATTACTGGGAGGCTCGAAATCCAAATACGAAAACTCTCATTGGACAGGAAATGCTCCTTATCGATGAAGAGGTTCGTCTTCAACTATTTTGCTACTCTTGATCCTTATTTATAATTGCTCGACATTGTTAGATTTCTATTGATCGTGAATTTGAAATCATCTATAGGGAGCTGTTATTCAAGGTTATGTTCCATCGGGACGGGTTGGGTCATATGAGCTGATATCGGGTTGTGTTTACAAACTGAAGAATTTTTTCGGCTCCAGAAACAAAACTCAGTATCGTGTTTCTGATCATAACGCAACCGTCACCTTCGCTTGGAATTCTGAGCTATCCGTTGTTGATAACCCCCCGGTTTCAATCCCTGAGGATAGGTTCAGGTTTCATAACTACGAGGAGTTCCAGGCTAATTGTGACCACAAAATTGATCTTTATGGTAATCTCTGTTTAACTACTCAAGTGTTTATACTTAAATCTTTAGGTTTTATATATTTACATCTACTGAATATACTACTATGAAATATTTTATCCTAGACTATGTTGGCCACATGAAGCTGGTGAATGGGCAGACTATCACTGATCATATTGTTCTCGACGAAGCCGGCATAGCAGAGAAGCGGCATCTTTGTGTTCATGTTCAGACACACGAGTAAGTCTGTCCAAATAGAGTTAGATTCTGTGTGAGTTATGGTTGACACATGGTTTTAATGTTATGCAGCGGGCCAGTAATGAAGCTCTATCTATGGGACAAAGCCGCATCGGACTTCTGTGAGAAATTCAAATCTTATGGAAGCACTCCAAGCGTTATTTTGGTCACCACAGTCAACCCTAAGCATCTTGGAGGTAACATTTACTTAGTAATGTATAGCTTAGGTGTGGTGATTCGAACTGAAATGTATTTGGACATTTTTATTGTTAAGTGAGCCAGATCTATAGTACGAAATTCTGTTTTAATGCTTTTGTGGCATCGTTAAGTATTTGGTTGGTAATAATCAAATCATGTGGTCTGATCAGGAACCCTTGCTCTGACTTCGATGGCATCATCTCGAGTGTTTATGGATACTGATGTTCAGCCTAGCAGGGATTACCTCGGGTGGTGAGCATTTTTTGTATTTATATTTTACAAGCGACCTCTGTTTGCCATTTCATGCGATTTGACCTTGCCATACTTTTCGCGCTTCCATTTTTCTCAGGTTGGGATCCAACTCGGAAATTGCTAACAAGATTAATGCAGAGGTTGTCACTAAGCCTGAGACAGCTACTCTTGAGGAACTCTTCTCCTACATAAAGCTGCCAACTGCTAAGGTACAAGATTTGTTCTGTTTCCAAATTAGTTGTCGTATGCTTCTGTATTGATATAGTTTTTTCTAATTTCCACTATGGTAGGTTGCTTGGTTTGAATGCACAGCAACTATAGATGATGTTATCCAGGGTTCGGCTTGGTATTATATTTCATGCGATGGGTGTAACAGCAAGGCGTTCAAAGGGCCTACCTCCCTGATTTGTAACAATAAGAAGTGTATGAAGAGTGAAGTCACGGGCGTTGCTCAGTAAGTGATGTCTACACAGTTTCATCTACTTTTTGCCTGCACTAATAAATTATCTTCTCTCATTGCAGATACCTAACCAGGATATCTGTTTATGATAAGAGTGAGCAAGCAGTTTTTGTCATTCTTGGTGATGCTGGCAAAGAGTTGACTGGAAAGCATGCTTCAGAATTAGTTGCCAGATACTTTGAGGTAATTAAGAATCTGTGTATATATAGCCCCATAATATTTGAACTCACATAAATTTTTCTTGAATGTTAGTCTAATGAGAGCGTGGAAGCTGACCATTGCGTGCCGGTACCGCAAGATTTGCTTGATACAATCGGGCAGACACACAGGTTCATAGTGAAAGTCTCCGATCATAACTTGAAAGGGAAGACACGGACCATAACCGTCACCAAGATACTTCCACCAGAAGCTCCACATCCTATAGAACCATTGGTCGAAGACGCTATTCCAGCTACGTCCGATGGTTTCTTGAAGACTGGAAGTGAAGTATCCGGTTCCTCCAGTGGGTTAGTGGATGCCGCTGGTGGTCGGGTTAGAAAAGCGTCTGAGGGTATTGAATCAGACGAAGCCAAGCGTTCCAAGAGTGGCTAATGCAGCTTCAGCTATCTTCATACGCAGTGACTGTTTTTTGCTGCAGTATGAGTTCGGTTTGATGTTTACGTAACGACTTTGCGTTTTTCTATTTCTATCTTCATACTTTCCGTTTTTTGGTCGGTCTTTATGTTTCTTTGAATACATTTTTCGTTAGTTGGATACACTCATCTCTTTAAACAATTTGGTTATCCTCATCTCTTTAAAGAATTTACTTGGCATTATTCCATACTACTACTCATATAATTCAGAGTTTATGATTAGAATTGGTCAACATCTACTTAAGATCAGAACAAGTGCTAACATTTTGACAGTCAGAACAGAACAAACTCCATCAATTAATACTCTTTTATGTAATACTCAATAAATTAATAAAACTCACCGGTCCCAAATTAGGCCGGCTAAATTTATCACGAATTGATAAATAATAAGATAATATTTTTAGAAAATTTTAACCAAATATATGGTCTCATCAAAATTATAAATTAGTGATTTACATATTTACATAATTTATATAAGTAGAACCTGTTATTAAATTATTTGATCTATATTCAAAAATAAAATATCTTTATATTTTATTATCACTTGATACATTTTTTATGGGCTTTACTAATATTATATCTAAGACCGCATTGTATGTTCTATTCAATATATATTATATATCGAATAATATAATATGATTGAGATAAATGTCTAATCTCAAAAAATAACAACCAATAACTATACAGTAAATCAAATATTTTATTTTTTTATAATTAGAGAATGGCCCGTTTTATGTGAAAAGCAATATAAAGTAGTGACAATAATTTCATGTATTTCCTTTGCATTGAGTAAAGCTTGTGGCTAAAGCCTATAATATTACATAAAACGGGCAAGATGGTAAATCAAATAATAATAATCAAGTTCTACTTCGCAGTCAAGGAATCTAACAAGTTCTAATAATCCTTAATACATACGCACTCATGTTCTACTTACAATACAAATTATAATTTAAAAGTATATTTCCTAAAAATCTACAAGTTTTGCAACTAAACATTCCAAATCAATCAGTTTTGCAACCAATCAACCAGCAAATGTTTCATTATCCAATGTGCTACATCTATAGAAATGCGTTTATGAAACTTAACAGCCTAGAACAAGAAAAAACTACATTATAATATTCAATGATATATAATAAATGATATAAACTTTGTGACTTAATATAGCAATATAAAAAGCTATAGGACCGCATTTCATAATACCCAACCTATTTATTTAAAAATGATATACATATGAGCACAAAAAAATTTAACTTCAGCAAGAACAGAGTATAATTTAAACAAAATCATTATTATAATTTAAACAAAATATGATTATTAATCATTTTACAATATAATTTAAACATAATAATCTTCAGAGTTAAATTGCTCTCATTTTACAAATATTTAATATAAATTATTAATAATAATAAAATATTTCAAATCAAACACAAAATTAAAATAGCCCATATTTCTTAATATAAAAATTACTAATAATAAGAAAAAATTTCAAATGAACACAAAATTGAAATAGCCCATTTTCCGCGCGTAGCGCGGACAAAGACTCTAGTAATACTAAAAGATGTTCTTGTTCGATTTGAGACAATAAAATGTAGATGAGTTATTGATTTGCTGGGGGGGATCTAATAACGATGATATAAACGTTCCTAAACATGTACTGAAACTAGTATGTTGACAAAATACCATTGATTCAACAAACAAACCAGTGTCCTAATAACTTTGTAAGACTATCGTAACCACTATCTTTTATGTGTTTGATTCAGCACAAGTCTTGGACTGAGGACAAAGGCATCAAGTAAAGGCCTTTGCTCTCCAACAAGCGAGCCGCAGCATCAGGATCATTTGCGAGCAGATCTTCCATCATTTCCTCCAGAGGCTTTGTCATCATCTCCTCGTGATGGATGTAGTGACCAAATCCCTATACCAAACAAACCAAAGCATCTCTCAACGTATTCATTTTGAAAGAAGACAAGTATATGTTTGCTATATAATGTTGTTCACTTGCATTACCTCAATGAACGTCATAGGATGAGATATTGGTTCTCCTCCCAACCTGTTTAGACTTAGTTCCTATATATATCCATAATAAACCCAACTTGTCACATCAGCAAATTTCTTGAGATCTTGATTCAGAGTTTTGTTGGTTTTGGATTTCATTTTCCATCACACTATTGAGTTTAGATTTGTATTCTTTTATGAGTGTGGATTAGTTTCACTTTCATTTCATCCTTCTGAAACCCATAAGCAAGGCGAGAACAACGAAAAGATACGAGAAGCAAGAGAGTACCTTCATCTCTAGCTGAAGAAGCTTCACATGATCAACAATTTCATTCAGTATCACTTCAGAGCTATCTTCCTACAAGGTCAGAGACAATATCAATTAAGTTTGTTTCGATCTCTCACGATTCAGGACGAGTTATATATGGCAGGCCCTGGTGTAAGAAGACTGTTATAGCAATGTTTATTATTATACCTTGACTTCACGCGGGAGCAGTTTCGCTAATGCCTTGATGTTGTCATCAATTCGCTGCTTGCGCTCCTGGTACAACAGAGAACAAATGGTTTTACATAACATCAAACAACAGCTGGAATCACAAATCATGATCTTGGCTTCGTATGTGGGGGAACGTACACGCTCAGTGGTATAACTTTTGCACTTGCTTTGGTTAGGTTGCCAAGAGGGTACATATTTGCATTGGCCATGGAGCTGTGAGAAGTCACTGCTTCGTTTTTTCCAACTTCTCAGCTTCTGGTAAAATAAACTGTTGTCAGCTTTTCAGATCAGACATTACTTTAATAATGCGATAAACTTGATGACCTCAGAGTAGTTGGACCATGGGTGCGCCGCCTTGCGTGAGGAACGTCCAGCCACAGGAACCTTGCTGCTACTTCCCTGACATAAAAGACGCAAACTTTTAGGAATAGATGATAAAAAAAAAACAAAAGAAAGACGTTATCGAGACACTTACAGAGAGTTGTTCATTGTTGGTCTGGCTTTGCACACGGATAGAAGGTTTGACCACGGAAGAAGCAGTTTTGTTAGAGGCTGAGTAAATGGTTCGGACTTCTCGTCGCGCACCAGCCGCTGCATCACGACTCGGAAGAACCACTTTCTTCACAGCGTAGTCAAGACTAGGTTTTAAATCAGGTGTTGCTTTTTCTTCTTCCTCTTCTTCGTTGAGCAAAGCAAGGTAACTCTGTGGAAGGTGAGATGGATGAAGCCATTGAGACAGAGCGTCTTCATGTTGCGTTTCAGGCTCTACTGCAACAATCCAATCAGAGCAAGTAACCTCAAGGTTGGGACATGTATATAATAATAGTCAAGAGAGTTAGAGCAAGTAAAGTACCTTTGCAGGGAGGAAGATGATGGAGTTTCCTTTTCGGAACATGAACTTCCCATTCTTGGGGAAACAAAGGAACAACCTCCGAGATAACAACAGCCGCAGCTTCATCAGCATCCGTTGGGTGCTCCCTTGCAACTGTTCTTAATATCCTTTCATCAAACTCCAGCAACAAAACAAACAAACGCAAGATGAATAAACCCACACAAAAGGCAAGATGCTCATCACATTACTTTGATCAATCGTCGCATATACAATACAAGGACTGAAACGTCTTTTGTGAAAATGTCAATAACACACCACAATCATACAAAGTTGAAGTCAAAACCGAGTGAATCGAGATGATGATGAGAGCTTTATACCTGTGGAAAAAGCTCCGTGAGAGATTGAAACACTGAGTTGAAATTCATCTGCGAAGTTTGAGGTATAAATCTGCAAGATACCAAAGCAAGCCATCATAAACCCTAAAAACTCATCGGACGATTAGGACGGAAACAGTAAACTCCGATCATCAGAACATATATTAATCTCAGTAGCTTATCATCGGAATCAAAGAGCAATACTTAGATCACACTGACCTTCCGAGGATTTTCCGTTGCCGGTTTGACGGAGAAGAGGCACGATTCAAGTGAGGTTTAGAGTGTTACTCTCGGAGAAGAAGGGGCCACTTCGTTGTTTCACGGATTCTTCAAGGGTATTTTGGTCAAGTCAATTTATCTTTAGACCGACTTGGGTTACTGACGGAGGCCCATCCAGCCCACTTGGTAAGTTTTTATTTCCCGTGAACAAGATAAGACGGGTTTGAGAAAATTATCTATTTTTATTTTTTTACCATCAACATGATTTTACTAATTTTGATGAAAACATACAAAGTCTTTACTCTTTATGTAATAAAGAGGTTACTGACAATGGGACATAGTAGTGAAAATAAAACACATTTCAAAAAGTAATATTTGAGAAAATATCTTATATTATATTATCTAAATAGTAGAAAATATTTTCATATATTCACCTTCTATTTATAAATTCTAGTACACATCATATACATATATCTCTGTTATTAAAATCTCCCCAGCAATCCGAAGGAGCTGGCGCCAAAATCTGATCTTTTCAAACCGATATAGAAAATACTAGTACTAATTAATAAGTAAAAAAACATTAACTCTATCTAAAATATACACAAATAAATAATATAATGTCAATACTCAAATAGTCGTGGGAAAATCAAACCCTAGAAACAAAAAGTAAAATAAATGTCCTTCTCCACACGATTTCCAAGATCTACTAAACACGCAGTTTAATGTTTTCTAACCTCTGTTTCCAAATTGTTTTTTTTTTGTTTTTTAATTAGAAGATTTCGCTGAATGAGTTCTAATAAAGATAGCGACTCTGAGAACAGCCACCGAAGCGACAAGAGGAAGAAGGTTCCTTCTCATCCTCCTTCAATTGTTTTTTTATCCACCGTAATCCTTTTTTTTTTAGTTTTGATTCCCTTCGAAAATGTCACGACGTGAAACCCATTAATATTATTTTTTTGGGTTATTAGTCAATTCTTCCAAAGATTTTCGGATCAAGAAGATGTGGTAAACAACAAGAACATGAAGAAGATGCATCTAATAATATGAACAACAGAGGAAGTTATGATCATCACGAAGACAACAATAAAATTTTCAATGGTATTATTAACTCTTCTTTCAAACTTTTTTTTTTTGCGTACATCTCAAGGAACACAATAGATTATTATTATTAGGCTTTTTTTTCTAAAATGGTTCATGGATCTTCATGCTTGTTAGATTTGGAGCGACGACTTGCTTCTCGGAAGAAATCGATTCTTGACAACACTTCTCCAATGATATGGAAGACTCTTTCTGGTACATTGATCGTTTTAAGTTTGTTTTTGCAATGTGTGGTTGAGATTAATGTTTTATTTTCTTGGTAACCTACCCTGAAAATTTTGACATTACTCACATGATTACGAAAGCGATACATTTGTCAAAAGATTTGTTTTTGTTTTTCTTTTTCTTTGGTAAACTCATTAGAGAGAAAGTCAAGCCCTGGAATTGAAGGCTTGAATCTATCAAGTTTCGATAGGCCTATGGCACCAACAACAGAGATTCGTGAACTCAGGTGAGAATCTCAACCAATCTCTCTGTTTCATTATTTCATTTTATGTCAGATTCAGATTCAAACCCTCTGTCTTCGTCTCAGGGTGTTTCTAGCTACGTGGAATGTAGGTGGGAGAACACCTAACAACGACCTTAACCTCGAAGACTTCTTGCTCGTTGAAGGCACAGCAGATTTATACATCTGCGGGTACGAATCTTGATTCATGGGTCTTGATAAAGTTTCAATCTTTATTACATATCACATGTACTGATTCTTATGTTTATTTCTTGTTTCTCAGGTTTCAAGAGATTGTTCCTCTAAGTGCAGGGAACGTACTAGTAGTCGAAGACAACGAGCCTGCAGCTAAATGGTTAGCTCTAATAAGCCAAGCTTTAAACAAACCGAAACAAGACTCTGTTTACTCAAACGCAGCTTTCTCAACCTCAAAAACAACAACCTGTAGTAGTAGTAGTAGTGGTTGCTGTACCGAAGAGTCGAGAACACCAAGCAGTCTAAGTTTCTTTCAACGACCTAATCTTAAAGTCTTGAGCAGAAACTACCGTGTCGATTCGAGTCTTTTGAAGACTTGTAATTGTTCGGTGGTTAACGATACTACTTCGGTTGGTTGGGAAGGTAGGAGGTCGAAAAGGTACAGTGATCCTATTGCGGATAGCACTAATGCGGAGCCTGAGAATTTTAGGGTTCATGAGAATTTCTTGTTTGATGATGTTGTTCCGGCGGCGACGACGATGATGATGCCTGGACAAATGAGTTACAGATTGATTGCTAGTAAACAAATGGTTGGTTTGTTTTTGTCTGTGTGGGCTAGAAAAGAGTTGATTCCACATATATCTCATCTTAGGCTTGATTCTGTTGGAAGAGGAATTATGGGTCGCTTGGGGAACAAGGTAGTAACACAAACCCTTTTCTATAGATTGTGATACAAGCAATGAGAAGTTAACTTTTTTGTGATTTTTTACAGGGATGTATAGCTATAAGCATGTCACTGCATCAAACAAGCTTTTGCTTTGTGTGTAGCCATTTGGCTTCTGGTGAGAAAGAAGGTGATGAGATGAGAAGAAACGCTGATGTAGCTGAGATTCTGAAGCATACTCAGTTCCCTAAACTCACCAAAAGCCCTAGTTGTCGCGCACCTGAAAGAATCGTTGATCATGAGTACGTTTCCATTTCTTTCTACACAAGTAAATAAAAACCGCTAAAAGACTCTTGTTTTGGAATGTTGCAGCCGAGTGCTTTGGCTTGGAGATTTGAATTACAGAGTTGCGTTAACCTATGAAGAGACAAGAGTGTTACTAGAGGACAATGATTGGGACACTCTTCTTGAGAAAGACCAGGTTTGTTAGTATAATAAAATGATCAATTTTAAAACAATATTTTTTTTTGCTGTTTATTTACTTATGTGAACTGTAATAATCTTTAGCTTAACATGGAAAGAGGAGCAGGAAGAGTCTTCTCTGGATTTCAAGAAGGTCAAATCTTCTTTGCACCAACCTATAAATACACTCAAAACTCAGATGCTTACGCCGGAGAAACCACCAAGTCCAAGAAAAAACGACGAACTCCTGCTTGGTACTTATCTAAAAACCTTTAACTTCACATTTGTTCTGTGGTGTGTGTTCTGAATGGTGCAATTGTTTTCAGGTGTGATCGGATTCTATGGAGAGGAGAAGGAATAGAACAGCTTTCTTACATTCGAGGAGAGTCACGGTTTTCAGATCACAGACCGGTGTGTGCAATCTTTGCAGTAGAGGTTGATGTGAAGAGTCTGAACAAAGGTAGATTCAGGAAAGGTTATTCTAGTGCAGCTGCAAGATTGGTTGAAGATGACACTCCTAAAAGACATAGTTTTTATGACTAAAGATTTGTTACCATTCTTTTTCTGAACTAAAACAAAATTGATTAAAAGAAAGTATTATTTCTTGATTTGTATAGCTTTTGGAGTAACACACAAACAACAACAAAATGTTTTTCCTCTGTTTATTCTTTTAACTTTTGTTAAATACATTGTAACTAGCATTTTTCAATCTCTTTTTGATGATCACCTTAAAGACCCGTTTAATCTCGGAGGTCAGGGACAAGAGCCGATTATTTAATCCCCTCCCAACGAGAATCGAATCTAGGGAGCCGAACTTCCACAAAACCACTAGGCCAACTCCGGTGGTGCATTTTTCAATCTTGAGACATATAAATATCTCTGTCTTCCCAACCCATGTCCCATAAAGAAAACTCTTCCTCGTTAACGGTCGGATTCGAGTCAGAATGATCTGGTAATTGGTTTAAATCCACCGTAGTTGCTTGGTCAGAACAGTTAAAATCATGTAGCCTCTCAAACCAGAGATAGTCTAGCCAGTTACCGTCTTGATTCAGATAATCTATAGTGTCCTTTCCTTTCGAGCTCGCGCTATAATCATCGTCACTAGTTGTCATGGGCCGAACCAACCCATCCGAGCTAACATTACTCTGATATATCGGTTCTTGTGTCCCGTAGAGACACTCCATCTCGTGTCCTGTCCTCAGATTCTTGTCGACGAATCCTAAACTCACATCACTCGAAGGACAACTCGAGTTTTGACAAGTGTATAAGTTAGATAACATTGCTCCCTCCTCCACAAACTCACCTTTTCTCTTGTTCCCCATCTGTTCTTGATCAAGGGCAACGAGTCTTGCCGGTTCTTGATCCTCCTCGTCCACGTCCTCGTCGTCAGAGATCTTGAGGCGTTTTAAAAGAGCTTCTTCTTGGTTCAACACGCGAGACCAAGTATCAGTCTCCTTAGCCATCATCTTATCTTGCAAACACTTTGACTGTCTCGCGAGCCTTCTCACTCTCTCCAAGTTGGGAGACATGTGTTTGATCACCGCCGCTAAAACGCTCACTTTCCAAGCTTTTCGAAGATCGTGCGGTTTCCTATACGGCGGCGGACCGTGCTCGAACGCCGTCGCTCCTTGCTCTCCCCACCATAGCTCTGTCCCGTCCGGCCACCACGGCGGAGCCAAACCTTTTTCCAGCGGGAACCGCCGCTGCGGCGGCACGCAGTGTTGCATCAGAGCCGATAGCAAGGAGCCTAGCGTCGTGTCTTGTAGCTCGTGGAGCATGTGGATGTACGAGTTCGGATCTAGAGACTCACTAGACGAGATTAGCTGAGCGGCCGCTAAGGTTAAGTAGTCGGCAACCGCGGTCGGAGCGGTTTGGTCGAACTGAACGTTTTCTTTCCACCAACGTCTTAAGCTGTCGGAAGAACCGGTTACCGGTTTACCCTTTTCCGGTACGATTCCGTAGACGAATCCTCGAGCTTTGCAGACTTCCATGATCTTCATCATGTATTTCAACACCGAGTCTTGAGATCTAGCCATTTTCTTGCGGCGTGAGGCTTCTGCTCGGCGCACGATAGCTGATGATGAGGGAGAAGAAGATGGTGGTGACGTGGAAGATGAGGGATAAGAGAGGTCATGGTCATCTTGTTTCTGCTGTTTGAGCTTACACATGAGGTTTCGATCTTTCCACATACGTTTCTTGAGATCGCCGTAGCTGATGTCTTCATTGACACGGTCAAGTTCGTCTTCTTCGTCTTCGCAATCATCGTCGTCTTGAATTGGGCTAAGTGGTTCCATGTCTTGGACCTCCACCATTTTTTGGAGTGTATACTGTATAGTTTTATAATTATAAGTCTATATATGTGTTTGAAAACAAAATGATCCCTTGCGATTGCTCGAGTTTCGGTTTTATACGTGGTTGATTAGGTATTATTGGGGGTTATGTTACATGTAATGCCTGTATGCAACGTCGTGACCCTTGTGTCATATATCGTAATTTGTTACGTTGGATAAAAGTTCGAAATAAAAAAGAATTATAATATGTAAAGGAGGAGGTGTGCATGTTGAGAGAGACTCGTGTCGAGATCTGCCGGTCTTATCAGAACAAGATTGCATGTGTCCTAAGGAAGCAATATAATAAAATAACGTTTTAGAATATTCAAATAAAGAGAAATATGTGTTTATGTGGTTAAGAGTTACCTTCGGGAATTAACAATTAGAAACCTAAAATCGCGCGGGTTATAAAATTTATACATCATGCATGAGCAAATGTCATATGACAATTGATAATATACGTTCTTAGTATTTTATTAAAGAAAAGATAGCGGTGGATACTTCAGAGTTCAGACGTAGCTATTGCCACTGAATAATATTATAGATCACATATGAGGAAGACTAAAAGCTGGAGTGTAAGTTGTTGACAGAGAAGAAAATGAGAGGATGGTTTGATGACAGTTTGGATGCTTGTGAAGGATTTTTAGGGATTCTATGACCTCTGCATTCTATTACATTACGATCACCACGTTTAACCCACTCTCTTTTACAATAAAAGTCGGTGTCAAACATCGTCTAACTGCTTGACGTTGTGGCATATATGCATGCACTTATCATAATTATTCATATCAAATTTAGAACTTGATAATTAAGGAAATGTTTTCTTGAGATCTCTTACTCATATTTTGACTAATACGACTATGTTAACAAATTCAGTGCAGGTCTGTGATCAGGACCTATGAATATTTTACAAGATAAGTCTGAACTTAGCTTATCGATTGAAAAATCAAGTTCAATGATTTATTATTCTCTCGTGGAAACAAATAGCAAAGAATACACAAAACAAATAACAAAACGGGGACGACACGTAGTATAAATTGTTATTTTCACTTCGTATCAAAAAGACTCGAAGGAAATTATTCAATCTTTTTTTTTTTTTTCCTTTTACCTTTTTCAGAATCCAACAACTTGAGTATACTGTGCATACGCATCAGACTGCATAGCAATTGGCGCTCGAGTAACATGATCAGGTAGATCGAAAGCGTCCACTAGCTCCTTGGCCACATTCCTTACTTGGAAACTCAAATACTCAGTCAACTTATGAATCGCCTGCATAAAGATAAAGATCATCTGTAACCAACCATTTTATCGAGAAAAATCATTGATTTTATGTATAACAACAAGCAAACCTTGGCTTTGTTAGGCGCGACATAATCCACGTTACGGTATGTTCCTATATCTTTCCATATATGGTCCAATGCGTAAAGATCACATGCTAGTTTCAGACCAGCTTTTGCCCTTGGGTCCGGACATCTGAAGAAACATATGTTTTGTTTTTTAATTTAATGTGAGATTTATTAAACTTGAGTTGTTATTAGAGGAGATTTTTGTGTGTGTGTTTGTTACTTACTTTCGAACAGCTTCAATGAACTTGGCGAGAATGACTGATTCAATGTGAGATTCCGCAAGTGTCAAGAGATGATTCAAGCATCTGTTCCAAGCGCCGAATGATCCAAGTGTCTTGGTGTGTTTCGTCAATCTCATTGCAACACTTTGTAGGAGACGCGATGTCCGATACTGTGGAGATGAAATGTTAGGTGAGGGATAAAGATGAAGCCAATGAGAGTCAGAGAGATTATATATAGAGTAAACACTAACTCACCCTGAAAGCATCTAGTTGGAACTTAGGATCTCTTAGATGATCTTCACCTTCCCAACGAGCTGTAACAGGATTTGGCTGAGACAAATAAGCGTTCATCGACTCTCTCAAGTAACTCCACGTAGCTGTCAATGTCCCACCTTGGAACTTCTCTTTGTATCTCTTCAGCAAATCAGCTGCCACCTATAAGAAACAACCAAACACTATAACCATGGTTGTTCATAATCAGGATAAGGTGGAAAGTTTCTTACCTGTTGCAGAAGCACTGTGTTGTCTCCTTCAAATGTTTGGAAAATGTCATGATCGTTTCTCAAGCTTCCAAACCTGTTAACAGCTGCGTAACCATGTCCTCCACAAGCTTCTCTACAGACCGAGAGCGACTTGGCGGTATACGACGTTATATAAGATTTGAGCCCCGCAGAAAGCGCATGAACATCAGCAACCAATTGCTCATCGTGAGTCCTCTTCATCTCTGAATATTTCTCCACGAGGTACACAGTTGCGAAATGGTACGCATAGGTGGATGCCAACATCGGCATGAGCTTGTGTTGCTGAGACTGGTAATCAAGAATACTGACCTCAGGTTGCTTTGGAGGACCAAACTGTTGCCTCAACAGCGAGTAACGAATCGCAATCGTGGCGGATATTTTAAGAACGCCAACAGATGCATAAGCAAGACCAACTCGTCCACCCACAAGCTCACCAAGCGTTGCACCAAATCTTTTGTTGATCGTTGGTAAGCTACTTGTATACTTCCCGTCACGGGACACATCTCCAAACCGATTGAGAAGGTTGTCACGGGGTATTCTCACAGCACGGAACCTCAACGCACCGTTGTCCACACCGTTCAGGCCCACTTTATGCCCACAATCTTGAATCTCAACACCTGGGAGCGTCTGGTGGGTTTTCATATCCCTTATGGGAACTATGAAGGCGTGAACACCCATATCAGAGACTCCTTTGGTATCATGCGTTGGAAGGATAAGCCTAGCGAAAACAGTTGCGAACTTCCCATGAACTGCAGCGTTTCCAATCCACCATTTGATGGCTCCATCATTAGGCGTGTCGATCACGAATTCGTCTGTGATGGGATCGAACGTGGCCGTGGTCTGGAGACCTTGAACATTAGACCCTTGAAGCAAACATAAAACCGAAGGTTACTAAACTAACGACACACGCATATACATCATGTTTAGTCATCAGAAAGGCCGGATCTAGGCACAGTCCAATAAAATATTATAGCACCGGCTCCCAAACATTTGGAGATTTTTTACATTAACATAATCTCCCAAATTATGAAACTTTTTTTTATTAAGGTTATTAAGAAATGTTTATTAACCCTTAAATCTCTCAGATCCGGCTGTGTAATCACTCACCATGGTGGAGCTCAGTCATAGCAAAGCAACCAGTGTAGTCGAGATTGTCAATGCCATCGAAATACTTGTCTCTATGCTTCTTCGTTCCCAAATTAATCACAGATCCTCCCCAAAGACTATAAATCAAAAAGTCAATGCAAACGGCTGAGTTCTTATCCATATATAAAACAAGAAGCTAAAGATCCCAAGATCAAACGTTCATCAACAACAATACTAATCCAACCAAATTCAAAGTAGTAACCTGTATTGAACGCCGAGCTTGATCCCAAGCGACATATCAACGCTTCCAACAGCTTCCATGATGGCGAAATACTTCTCCGGATCATCCGCGACGTACCTGAACGGCCTCACCCCAGCTTCCCTCACGAGCCCGAGCAGCTGCCTCATACACAATTCCCGATGATCGTCCTTCGAGATCTCGATCGGCGTCTGCAAATCGGGGCGGGAATTGTAGAACTCGTACACTTTCTCCTGCACGTCCATGTGTTTCCCCCTCATGTACACAGACAGCGCCTGGCTATTCACGTTCACCTTCTTCGTCCGCGAAGAACAAACCTCCCTCTGCACCAGAGGTGCCTGCGACGACGACGACGGCGCCGTTAACGCGGGAGAGATGTGCGACGACAATCGCTGGATCCGCCTCGCCGCAGATTCCTCCTCCGTCATTTGATTCCCTCGCCGCGATTCCATTGGAAGAAAAATATCAAATGACTACTTTTCTAACCACCATGCGGTTTATAAAGTGAATGCTTTCACGGCAAGGGAGCTGACGTGGATTCAAAGTCAAAGATGACGTGTCCGTTAACGAGTGGATAAAAGTTTGGCGCGCCTTTCGAGGATATATTTATCTATCTATAGATGATCTCATCGTATTCCAAGTAGTCTCTGTATGTACATGCTTACACCGCTGTCAGATAAGGTTACCAGGGCCTAGTATTTTAGTGGGCTTGAAGTAGTCAAGTAAGGCCCATTAAGAGATGGGGGGACCGCGCGCGACTCCCGAGTCCGACGCCAAAATCGTAATTCGAAACGCGGGTCAAAAGAAATCTCTTAAGAGGTCGGAAGATCCGCACAGGTTCCCGCCTCAACCACCTCAAAAACCCTACCTCACCTACTCCGAGAACCCGAGCTCCTATATCTCTCCGACTCAACGAAGATTTCTTAGACTTCGACAGATGCCACTAATCCATTGGTCAGTAACCCTAACTTTGTTGATTTTAGGGTTCTTGTTCTCAGTTGACGAATCGATTCATTTCGTAGCGTACTGTCAGTTTCTGATTCCGAATTGAAGGTTTCGGTTAGGGTTTTGTTCAATTTCTTGATTGTAGTGTTAATTGTTACCTCTGAATTTTTAGGGTTTATGTTTTGGGGGTAAAGAGTATTGTTTAAGTTTGATTTTGGGATATGGGTTTTGTGACGTTTTGATATTGAAGATGAAAAGTTTTCTTCTTTTTTGTGTGTTGTGAAGATGACTGGAGATAGCTGCAGCTTAGTGTCCAAGGAAACGCGTCTCCCTTTGTGTGATATGACTAATGTTCCAAGCAAGAGAGGGATCTCCTCGATTCTGGGTGACTTTCTTTTGAAGTCTGGGGACGATGCTGGTAAGACCGTCGCTCGTGAAGGCTCAGGGGTGAAGTTTTCCAAGAGGTTGTGTTTAGTTGTAGACGACTTGGTCAAGGAGAGTACTAGGACTAGTGATGCAAACGACGGTTCTTCTGATGATGATAAGATTAGTTTTGGTGACTCACCTGCTGTTGATGCTGATTCCGAGAACTTCGATGTGAAAGAGTCTCAGGGTGAAACCAATGCTGTGGATACTGCGGTGGAACTTAGTCAGAGAGAGTGTGACAAGGACTCGAACGTTGCTGACTTTTCAAGTCAAACTGATCCTGTTGCCGGTGAAGACTTAACCATGACTCTCTTCAGTAGCAGCAATTGTGAGAGTGATGATAGGTTGGCGACGGTGGCTGCCGAAGGAACGGGTTTGTTGGCTAGTTCCGAGACTATCAAACCGTTTAATATGAGCAGATGTTCGGCTGTTGACAATAATATGGATGCTGATGATGAGCTTAAATCATGCTCTTGTTCCTTTTGCCTCAAAGGTTGTCTGATTATTCAGTGTTGCTTTTGTTAATCCTGCTCTTTGTTTCTCAGTAACAATAATTAACTTAGTTTGTGAATGTAATGAAATGTTTCAGCTGCATATATCTGGTCAGATCTCCACTACCAGGATATCAAAGGTCGATTATCGGGTAAGTGTTCTCATTACACTCCAAAATTCAGAGTTGATTAGTAATGGTAATTTCATGATGAGTTTGTGTTTGAGTGCAGTACTGAAGAAGAGCCAGAAAGAAGCTAGTAGCTTGATCCGAAGGAATGGTAAAGGAAGGCCAACGGATGTTTATGGATCTGAAAACTCCAATAACTCCACAAATGTAGAGTTTGATGTCATGGGTCAGTGGACATCTCTCTTTCTTAACATGGAGGGTATCTTGGCTCGTGAAAGCAGCCACCTTGTAAGTTCCTCTAGAGCTTCTATTAGATTTTTCAGAACAAAACTTCACAAGTGTTCTCACTGTGAAATGGTTAGTTTCGGTTATGTGTGTTTGAAGTCCGTTGTTTATGTTATATTCTGCAGCAGGATAGCTTCGTAACCATGAAAGAGTTGAGAGAAAATTGCAAGATTGATCTGGAGAGAGCGACGAAAACACCTCAACAGAACAACACTTAGGTACTGTTGTTGTTTTTAAAAAATTACTGGTTTGAACTTTGGAAGGCTCTGTAACCTTTGAAAGCAACTCATATATGTATCATAACTTCTATTGTCATCCGATTATTGCATCTTTGTTACTCGTTAGTTATGATAATCTTTGCTTCTCTTAGCAATTTGTCTGTTCTTTAAGAATTATTGTTACCATATTGGATCCCATTGTCTCTTGAGCATGTCTTCATTTGGTTTCTCATCCTTTTAATACTTCAAATGCCCCTTGATAAACCTAAATATTAGGTGATTCAAAGTGTCATTTAAGTAAAGTTAAGAGGTGTGCTGAGTCCACTGGTACGGAGAATCTATTAAGGTACATTGAATCATAATAACCCTTGTCATATTCATGCTTCTTAGGATAGCAATATATTCATTGAGAATAGGGGGATATTCGCTTGTTTCTTTCAGATTACTACAAAATCTATCTGGATTTCTATTTAAATATCTTTTAAAAAAACGTGAAACAAAAAAAGAGTAGAGAATCAGAATATTCACTAGAGATTCACGTTTTTCCTGAAGTCAAATCCACTTAGGACACATCGTGTGCACGTCTACGTGAGAGCCAATAGTTGCGAGGCCCCTTTGCTTTCACTCTCAAAGATGATTGGCTCCTACTCTATTTTTCCATTTCCGGCTTTACACTTTTTTCCAAAAAACAATAAATGCAGTTAAAAAATTTAATATTCCAAAGTTATACACAGAGCCTTATTGTTGTGGATGATTGGTTGTTTCTTTTATATATCTGTATCTGATACGGTTTATAAAAACTAAATGAGAAAATGATATTTTTGCGTTTTTTTATTATAGCTTACTATACAATACTTAATAAAATATAGATATTCTAATCCATTTCTTTATTTTTTGTGTACTTTTTAAAACCAAGTAAATCATTAGTGGTAATGTTTATGAGTATAAATAAAAATTAAAGATAAAAATACTTGATATATTCTAACCATTCATTCAAATAGTATTGTAGTAATTAATGAAACTAATTGAGTAAATCATTTTTAGCTTTTTTTTTTTTGAACAAAACATTTTTAGCTTTATATTAAGAAATTAAGTTGAAAGGGATATATAGTTTTTTTAATAAAAAATAAACAAAAAACTGAGTGTTATATACTCTTTAGATGTTATCTATATACATATTAATTTATTTATGACTTAGTTTTAAAAATAAATAATAATTATATATAAAATATAATAAATATTTAAATTAAATAATTAAATAATCTCATTAGTATCTTATACGACGGGGATGCTCTAAAACACCATAAACTTTGTATTGGTTAATTATTTTTATTTTTAAAAAAACTTTCCATTGGTTATTGACTTTTTCTTCCTTTTTAATATAGAAGGGGTATTGGCTTAAGACACAAACAAACATAAACGAATCTGAGTCGCCATAACTATTGCCAACGACTCACACCTTTGTTTTTTTTTTTTTTTTTGATAAAAGGACTCACACGTTTGTTTGATAATATTCTCCTTTGATGCGATCATGCGATGTATTTTCTTTAGATATATGCAGTTTTTAGTGTAAAGGGATATTAAAATTGTTTCTTTTGAGTTTTGAGCAAATTGTGTTTAGTATACTAAAAATTGTGTTTAGTATTTACAATACACAACCCTTATGGTCGAAGCTAACACATATATAAGCCGAAGGTATGGCGACTATCAACACACACACAAAAATCTTTTCTTTCTTTTTGGTATCCGTGTGTTTTTTTTTTCTATTTATATTATTCAGTCTACTTTTTTTTTCTCAGTAGGGCTTCTCTTTTTTCTCCAGAAGTTCATCTTTATTTCTCCAAATTAATTATTAATTTTTTGTACAAAACTACAAATGGAAAAAGTTATGAACATGAATGGTTGCGTAGAAGAGTTCATGAAAGCTCTCGAACCGTTCATGAAGGTAACAGAACCAGTACCATTAACTCCTGATAACCAAACCGGGCCAATTGGGCTAAACCCAATTCACTGACACTCAAATCCTAGAAATTCAAAGAGAGTTACATCTCAGACAACAAAACCAAGCTCGCCGTCGTGGTTGCGGCGCTAAACCAACACCAATGAAGAAAGCCAACGTAACTAGACCGGTTAAACTATACCGAGGCGTAAGACAACGACAATGGGGGAAATGGGTTGCTGAGATCCGGTTGCCTAAACACCGAACCAGGTTATGGCTCGGTACGTTCAAATCCGCGGAAGAAGCTGCATTAGCTTACGATCAAGCTGCTCATAAGATCAGAGGAGACAACACACGTCTCAACTTCCCGGACATTGCTAGTCGTGGAGAATATAAAAGGGCGAAGCCAGAAGAATTATTTAATGGGTGCATTATTAGTGATAAAAAATAAATCTGCATGCGACGGGATTCGAACTCAGGACATTATGGGTGCAAACCCTGTTTTTTACCAAATGATCCACTGAAACTATAGTACCTTTAAGTGTAACATTTCAAATATCAATAAATAAGAGGGTGCACGTGCCACCACACCTCTAAACGTGGCTTCGCCCCTCCTTCTGTCAACACTAAGATAGAATCCATATGTTATAATATTTCAGATGTTCCCCTGCCTGATGTCAGGAAACCGGCGAAAACAGTGGAATGGTTCTTTGGTTTTTTATTACACGGTTCCTAAACTGGAGCAAGAACGTGAAATTCCAGATAGTTCCGGATACGGCTCTCCTGAGTCGAATATAACGATGTTGGATTTCTCAAGCCAATGGATGAAGTGAAGAATAAACGGCTATGAGTGCGTGACAAGCTTATGTCTTTATTCTATTCAAGAGATCTTTTTACTCTGTTATTCGAATAAGCAACTAATACGTTCAGTTCTCTATTCCAAAGAAAAAAACAGGAAGATGAGAGCTTTTTTAATGGGTTTGCAAAAGTATCCTTCATTTTGAGATTGATTGGTACGCTACTCATGGATCTATTTAATCTTTCAAAATTCATTTGCTTATCTCTAGTTTTTAAGAAGATTATTATTGCAGAGCTTTGTAATGAAATTTTTTCATGCAGTGAAACCTATGTTTTCTGCTTTCCTTATGGTGTGGTTTCTAATGAGGCATATTTATTGAAACAGCTCAATATGTTTAAATTCCGAGACTAGCCTATTGCTTGTGGACATTATATTTGCTTTTATCATGGATTCAATAGTAATAATAACACTGTTGAATTAAAATTTCGGCATCTGGTGATGACAGAGGACCGTAACGTGGGCCGATAACGTAGGCTGCTAACACATGAATAGTCTGGATCCATGATATCTTGCATATTTACATTGTTTTATCCATTCATCCATGATCATTTTCATCATATAGATTAGGATTTAGCCATGTCTAGGTTGCATTTTGCATTCATTGTCCTTATTAGGTGCTGGAGTGTGCCATGGAGTGATTTGAGATGTTTGGGAGCATAGTGATCCAAAAGGGGGTGAAAGATGAGCATGGATGGAGCCTTTAGAGAAATCTTCTGTTGCTAAGATTTTGTGGAGACACAGCAAATTGAGTTAGCTTTCTAATGGAAGTAGTTTCAAGTCATTTGGAGATGTAATGAAGGAGTTATGATCAATTTACTAGAGGCATATCCATCCTGGTCGAGCATCGCAGAGTGACCTCTCAGAGCGACCTACCGAGGTCGCTCCCAGCCAGAGCGACCAGTCCAGAGCGACTACCTCAAGTCACTCCCAGCCAGAGCGACCAGCCAGAGCGACCAGCTCAAGTCACTCGCGTTTTGACGCGTCGAGACACAAAAAAACGCGTCAGGAGCGACCTCCTGGAGCGACTATGCTAGGTCACTCCGCGTGTTTTGCTTGGACGATTTTTATGTTATTTTAGGGGCCTTTTGGTCATTTGTTTTGATGTTTTACACTTTCTAAACCTAAGTTAAGTACTTTGTAAGCCATGGGAGGCAAGTTAATCTCTTTTCTAGAGAAGAACTAGTAAAAAAAAACCTCTTTTGATTCAGATTTCATTGCTTTCATCTTGTGTTCTTGTTGATTTCTTATCTATTTCTCTACATGATTAATCTGAAATCCAATATGGGTTTAAGAGGAATCATGGAGATTAGTGAGTAATCACCTTTTGAATTCATGGGTTAGGGAGATTAAGGGTGATTAGGTTAGTTCTAGGATGTTTTAGTGTAGATCATTCTTGTTCCTTGCTAGTAGAGTATTCATAATGCATCTTCTGAGTTGGCCACTCAAAAGTTGATCAATAGACATTTCCCACCCAAAAAGTGTTTGATGAAATGCCTGAGACAACTCTCCTAGACTTTTAGTATACTTTGCCAAAGACATTTGTTGTTAAAGGTGCTAAGATAGCTAATAGACTTGTTAGTAATGATTGCTTTCATATTATTCAACCAAAGACATTTGATGTTTGAGATATGTTAGCAAATGAGCATTCATCTAGACATAGAGCTTGCTTAGAATTGTGTCTAGGCTTAAGGTTGATAGTTTGATTGATCATTTGCCATCCTTAGTTCGATACTTGATCACCCAAAGTCTAATCCCTATGCCCATGAGTTCTCTTTTCCCTTAGTCAAGAAAGTATCATTCTGTTATTGCTTTCTAGTATTAGTAGTAGTTTAAAACTCATCTAAATCATTGGTTGCACTTAGATTAAGTGAGTACTTGCATTCTCAGTGCTTTGATATCCCTCAGAACTGGTTCGACAATCATTTATACTACAACATTTGTCTTAGGAGCCTTGAAAACTCCTAACATCAAATTGGCGCCGTTGCCAAATTCTGAGTAGATTTCAACATTGAGATTTAGTCACTTGCTTGAGACTAAGTCATTTTTATTTTCTTTTGTTACTGATTCTTCTTCACCTCCCTTTAATCTACAGGTGTATGAACTTGAGGAGCAGGGATCCATCAAACTTAGTTCCAAGAGCTGCAGACATCAGAGCTTTAGAGAGAGAGTGTGCTAGAAAGAGAAGAGAAGAAGAGCAACAGACTCACTTGCAGAGATTGGATACTGATATGGGAGACATACCCCAAAATGATGTGGGCGTCAATGGAGCTAACAATATTCCACAAAACCAACAGCGAGCAGCTCGACCCATTGGCACTTACGACCGTCCCAACATTCATGGTCATCGATTGGGAATCCGAGCACCCGCTGTGGCAGCCAACAACTTTGAGATCAAATCAGGACTCCTCAACGTGATCGAGAACAACAAGTATCATGGCTTGGCTCTAGAGGATCCATTTGATCACTTGGACAGGTTCGACAGCTATTGTGGGTTGTCAAAAACCAATGGTGTGTCCAAAGATGCCTTAAAGCTCAAGCTATTCCCTTTCTCTTTGGGGGATAAGGCACGTCAGTGGGAGAAGTCTCTACCCAGCGACTCCATCACCACTTGGGATGACTGCAAGAAAGCATTCTTGGAGAAATTCTTCTCTACTTCAAGAACTGCTAAGCTGAGAAACGAGATTTCCAGCTTTCAACAGAAAAACTTGGAAGGCTTCAGTGAAGCCTGGGAGAGATTCAAGGGCTACCAAGCTCAATGCCCACACCATGGCTTTTCTAAGGAGAGCTTGCTGAGCACATTCTACCGTGGTGCTCTTCCTAAGTACAGAGCCAGACTGGATACAGCTAGCAATGGGTTTTTCTTGGGGAGGACTGAGGAGGATGCTGAGGAGCTGGTTGACAACATGGTAAAGAGTGACGCAGTCTACAGTGGAGACCACGACAGAGGCAGTAGAACAAATGATAAGCAGACGAGGAAGGAGTTGAAGGCTCTACAGGATAAGATAGACCTCCTCATTGCTGATAAAGCCACCCAAGAGCAGCTGCACTTTGTGGGTAACCCAAGCCAAGAGACACCACCTGTTGTTCATGAGGTTGAGGGTTTGGAAGGTCAGGAAGAGCTGTGTTTCATCAACAACAATGGTAGCTGGTACAAAAAAGAGCCCAACTTTCAGTACAACAACTACCAACAGAAATCCTATCTCAACAACCAACAGAGTGGTTATCCGCCTAGAAACAACCAGCAAGGCAGCTATCAGCCTCAGCAAAACCCCTCGTCTGGTTCCTCTGCTCCTCAAGAGAGCAGCACTGATACCTTACTGAAACAAATCTTGGAGTCTCAGACTAGAAGTGAGAAGCATGTTGGTTATGAGTTGAAGAACCTTCATACCAATATTGATGGGAGCTACAATGAGCTCAACAACAAATTCTCATACCTTGCTTCTACAGTCAGGAATTTAGAGAATCAGTTTGCTTCCATGAACACTCACCAGAATCGCCAGCAAGGATCTCTACCTGGAAATTCTGACCAAAACCCCAAGGAGGCCAAAGCTATCACCCTTAGGAGTGGTAAGCAGTTACCTCCTAGAACCCTCACCAAGGATGCTGAGAAACTAAGTGAGGGGGTTGCCATCAACATAGATGATGAAGTGGTGATTGTTGATGAGAAGATCAATGACGAGATCTTGGAGAAGATAGTGGAAGCCAAAGGTAAAGGAAAGGTTGGGGAAGAGAAGAAGACATTAAAGGATGGTGAAGTTGTTACTCCAGCAAGTGAAAGTTCTTTTGTTCCTCCTCCCTATGAACCCAAACTTCCATTTCCTGGTAGATTCAAGAAGCAGCTGCTAGAGAAGTACAAGGCTCTGTTTGAGAAGCAAATGAGTGAAGCTCAGGTTGCAATGCCCATCATCGATGCTTTTATGTTGATTCCTCAATACAGCAAGTTCTTGAAAGATGCTGTAGCTGTAAAGAAGAAGGAGATGGAAGGCATGATGATTCTTACCCATAAGTGCAGTGCCATCATCCAGAGGCTTGATGTTCCAGAGAAGTTAGAGGATCCAGGAAGCTTCACACTACCTTGTGCTCTTGGACCTATGGTATTTGAGAAATGTCTCTGCGATTTGGGAGCTAGTGTCAGCTTGATGCCTTTGTCTGTTGCAAAGAAGTTTGGATTCACTCAGTACAAGAAGTGTAGAGTCTCTCTGGTGTTAGCTGATCGTTCAGTGAAGTATCCTGTGGGCATCTTAGAGGACCTCCCTGTGAAGATTGGAAGGTATGAGATACCTACAGATTTTGTGGTGCTTGAGATGGGTGAGGAGGCTCAAGACCCATTGATTCTAGGAAGGCCATTCTTAGCTACAACAGGAGCTATTGTTAATGTGAAGGAGGGCACGATTGATCTCCATTTGGGTAAAGAGAACATCCTCCACTTTGACATCAAGGGGAAAATGAGGAAACCAACTGTGTTCGGGCAAGCCTTCTACATTGAAGAGATGGGCACTCCTGCTGATGAGCACCTTGAAGAGTTACCACCTGAGGACGACGAGGAGGGAGCATCTCCCTCTACTCATTCCCCATAGAAGGTAAACCACCACACTCCCTTGTATATACCATTTCATTTTTGCATATTAGTCTTCTTTTCGGTATCTCTCTCTACTTGACAACACAGAGACTGTGTAACTCAAGTTTGGGGGAGGTACCAAGTATTTGATCATGTTTGCTTTGATGTTGTTTCATTGAGTCATGCATTGCATACCTATTTGCATATAAAAAAAAAACAATCATTTAGTTTGCATCATTTGCATTTCTAGGAGAGTCTAGAGCATATAGGTTGCATTCACTTGCATTGGGAACAATGATTTTAAATGCCTTGTAAAGAACACTACGTTGTACCTGAGTAGCTTTTGCACCTCTCAAAAAGACTTGTATGTTTCGAGCCTTGAAAACTCTTCCTGAAACTTGTTGATTGCTGAAACTCAGTCTTTGAAGCCAACTACAACCTTATTTGAACTGAACGAACTTAATGCTTCTTGCTCATGGTCCCTTGTGTACTAAGTCATGGCTATACACACTTGAGTTGTCACATCTTTTATGCCAATCTTTTTTGAAAAACTCTAGTGGTAGACCACTCCCAAAACCTTTCCCTCCTTCTAAGCTTTCATTGTTTGATGAGTGAGGCCTTTTTCGGAAAGTCTTACATGTGCATAATGTTGAGGTATCGGGAACGACAATGCTTGATCTTCATTTTTGCTAGATTGGGCACTCTATTGTCTAGCTATAGGTGGGGGGTGAGTGTTGTGATTATGATTTGGGAGAAATGAAAAAGAAAAAGAATAGACTCTTTGTGATTAAGTGAATTGTTTTATTGAGATAAGTAGAGAAGCCTCTAGCTCAAGTTTTGAAAAGTCTTGGCCCCCAACCTAAAAAAAAAAAAAGGGAAAAAGAAAACGAAACAAAAAAAGAGAAAAGAAAAAGAAAAGAAAGAAAAAGGGGCTAGCAAAGTTGTTAGGAGCTAAAAAATATTTTGAGGTTCTGAAAAAATCCCTTGTAGATTTCAAAGAGAAAGAGCTGATGTTTTTAGAATCTTTTGGTGAGAGATGTGAGTTGGGTTTGATATTGAGAAATGATTGTGTAGTTGTATGTTTGGGAAAAGGGTAGAACAATGGAGATTGAGCATTGTATGCATGAGTTGATCCCTTTCTTAGATATATTATGTGCAATGTCAAGTCTACTTGTTTCGAGAGTAAACCACCTTAAAGATCATATGTTTTGAACCTTTTGAATCACTTGAATAAAAGCCTTCCCTTACCCAACCAAATGACTTGGACCAACTGACCATTTGCAAGAATTCACCTGATGTTTTGTGCTTAATGAATGTGAGAGTTGGTTGATTTGAATGTGTGGATGCTTGATGATGAGTGTAAGAACAAAAAGAGTTAAGATAGGCCTAGAAAAGCTAGAGTGTAATAAGAGAGTGTGCTAGTTGTGTTTCTTTTGGCTATGTGCTCCACCTTCAACCTCTCTCCCTATGAGTTCTAGAAAGTTCACTTGTGGACAAGTAAAAGAACAAGTTTGGGGGAGTTGATATCTTGCATATTTACATTGTTTTATCCATTCATCCATGAACATTTTCATCATATAGATTAGGATTTAGCCATGTCTAGGTTGCATTTTGCATTCATTGTCCTTATTAGGTGCTGGAGTGTGCCATGGAGTGATTTGAGATGTTTGGGAGCATAGTGATCCAAAAGGGGGTGAAAGATGAGCATGGATGGAGCCTTTAGAAAAATCTTCTGTTGCTAAGATTTTGTGGAGACACAGCAAATTGAGTTAGCTTTCTAATGGAAGTAGTTTCAAGTCATTTGGAGATGTAATGAAGGAGTTATGATCAATTTACTAGAGGCATATCCATCCTGGTCGAGCATCGCAGAGTGACCTCTCAGAGCGACCTACCGAGGTCGCTCCCAGCCAGAGCGACCAGTCCAGAGCGACTACCTCAAGTCACTCCCAGCCAGAGCGACCAGCTCAAGTCACTCGCGTTTTGACGCGTCGAGACACAAAAAAACGCGTCGGGAGCGACCTCCTGGAGCGACTATGCTAGGTCGCTCCGCGTGTTTTGCTTGGACGATTTTTATGTTATTTCAGGGGCCTTTTGGTCATTTGTTTTGATGTTTTACACTTTCTAAACCTAAGTTAAGTACTTTGTAAGCCATGGGAGGCAAGATAATCTCTTTTCTAGAGAAGAACTAGTAAAAAAAACCTCTTTTGATTCAGATTTCATTGCTTTCATCTTGTGTTCTTGTTGATTTCTTATCTATTTCTCTACATGATTAATCTGAAATCCAATATGGGTTTAAGAGGAATCATGGAGATTAGTGAGTAATCACCTTTTGAATTCATGAGTTAGGGAGATTAAGGGTGATTAGGTTAGTTCTAGGATGTTTTAGTGTAGATCATTCTTGTTCCTTGCTAGTAGAGTATTCATAATGCATCTTCTGAGTTGGCCACTCAAAAGTTGATCAATAGACATTTTCCACCCAAAAGGTGTTTGATGAAATGCCTGAGACAACTCTCCTAGACTTTTAGTATACTTTGCCAAAGACATTTGTTGTTAAAGGTGCTAAGATAGCTAATAGACTTGTTAGTAATGATTGCTTTCATATTATTCAACCAAAGACATTTGATGTTTGAGATATGTTAGCAAATGAGCATTCATCTAGACATAGAGCTTGCTTAGAATTGTGTCTAGGCTTAAGGTTGATAGTTTGATTGATCATTTGCCATCCTTAGTTCGATACTTGATCACCCAAAGTCTAATCCCTATGCCCATGAGTTCTCTTTTCCCTTAGTCAAGAAAGTATCATTCTGTTATTGCTTTCTAGTATTAGTAGTAGTTTAAAACCCATCTAAATCATTGGTTGCACTTAGATTAAGTGAGTACTTGCATTCTCAGTGCTTTGATATCCCTCAGAACTGGTTCGACAATCATTTATACTACAACATTTGTCTTAGAAGCCTTGAAAACTCCTAACATCAATCCACTTCGGGAGGGGAAGAGGGGGGGGGAGGGGACAAGATACCCTTGTATAATTAAAAAAATAATAATAACAACACATGAATTAGTGTGTATTTGTTACTTGTTAGCTATAACTTATAAGTTATAACCTTGATTTTCCTATAATGATGGTTTGTAGACAAACTTACAATAGAAATGATAGTAACCTTCACTTTATAGTGGTGGTCGTTTTAAATTGCTACTAGAACAAATTGATGGCTTTGATGGTCATCTTCAAAAAAAACATGAGATTATAGTGATGTTTTAATTAAAAAAAACTATATAACATCATCAGTTTTTGTAAAAAAAGTTTTTGAGTTGAATAAATTTAACACATTCAAAAAAAAGAAAAAAAAAAGTAGAAAAGATTCACGGGAAGCAACCTAAAGTTCCACCGTAATGTGTGTTATGGTGGATAGCATGCCAGTCAGAGACATATGAATGTCTCGTTTGAACTGTCATCTATGAGTGTTGTGGAGGATATGGAGGACCCAAGGATATTGAATCTAAGATCGTATATAAACTCAAATAAAGAACTCTCTTTATTAATCTCTCTTAAGGAAACACTCACAAAACCTTAAGCTTCTCAAACACAATCTCAAACTCACAAAAGGTATGCAACATTTTTACACCTCTTTATATAGATAATATATTTCCTAAACTCATTAGTAATATCATTATCCTAAACCTATCTCAAATAGGATAAACATAACTTGTTCTCAAAGTTAACCTTCATGTTTATCTTCAACATTCTCCTCTTTAAACTTGAAGTTAGCTAAATCTTGAATTCCAACAAGCTCTCTCATTTATTTGAACTTGATTCTCCCAAGTGCCTTTGTTAGAATGTCCGCCTTCTGTTCTATGCCTGGAACGTGTTGAACTTTAATTTGCTCATTCTCAACACACTTTCTGATAAAGTGATATTGCTTATGAATATGCTTGCTTCGCCCATGGAACACATGATTCTTTGTTAGAGCAATAGCCGACCTGTTATCAATGTATATTGTTACCCTCTTACACGACTTCTCTGTGATTTCTTCAAGGAGTTCTTGTAGCCATATTTCTTGTTTTGCTGCTTCGGTAGCTGCCATGAATTCAGCTTCACAAGATGATAGAGCTACAATCTCATGTTTCTGAGAGCACCATGTAATAGGACACTTATTCAAGTAAAATATGTGTCATGTTGTACTTCTTCCGTCATCTTTGTCTATATTGTGACTGCTATTGGTATATCCGACCAAATCCATCTTGCTACCTCGAGTAAACGCCAGACCATGAGCCGTAGTTCCCTTTAAGTACCTTAGTATCACTTTCAACACAGCCGCATGAGAGGTCTTAGGGTCGTTCATGTATCGGCTCAGCAAACCTACACTGTATGCAAGATCAGGACGCGTATATAGTAAGTATCGCAGACATCCTATGTTCCACCTGAATTCCTTTTCATCAATGCTTTGTTCATCTCGTGCCTTAGACAAAACCAGACCTGCTTCCATTGGCGTGTTGACAGCGTTGCAGTCTTGCATTCATGTCTCTTGAAGTATCTTCGTCGTGTATCTCTCTTGGCGTAGAGTTATTTGTGTTGTTGTAACTCAATGTCAAGATAGTAGGTTAGTAGACCCAGACCACTCATCTCAAATATAGTGGACATCTCTCTTTTAAACTCGTGAATCATGTCGATGCTTGACCTGATAATAAGCAAATCATCAACGTACACTGCTACCAACAGAAGAGTCCCTTTCATGCGCCTAAAGTATAAGGATGGTTCCTTTGAACACTTGATGAACTTCAATTTGGCCAACTCCTTGTTCAACTTCTTGTTCCAAGCTTTCAGAGCTTGTTTTAAACCGTAGAGGGCTTTCTTCAGTTTATAAACCTTGTTTTCACTTCCACTGACCACAAAAACTTTAGGTTGGGTAACATACACATCTTCTTTCAACTCCCGGTGAAGAAACGTAGTCTTGACGTCTAGGTGATGCACTTCCCATCCGTTAGACGCCGCAAGTGCAATGATGAACCTGAAGGTCTCTATGTGTGCTATCGGTGCGAATACTTCTTCAAAGTCAATACCATGTCTCTGTATATAATATTTCCCTACAAGCCTTGATTTATGCTTATTTATGCTCCCATCTGAGTTTCGTTTGATTTTGAATATCCACTTGAGTCCTATTGGCTTGGCTCCTTCAGGCAGATCAACTAACTCCCACGTTTTATTTTTTTGTAATGGACGCAATCTCTGCTTCACACGCATCTTTCCATACTTTCTCTTGTATGGCATCCTCAAATTCCTATGGTTCTTCATTCATAAGCAACAATAGTCTTTCTCCTTCTATCTCCGCTAGGAGAACGTAATCACTCAAGTAGTTTGGCGCCTTGGTTGCTCTTGTTGACCTTTGTAGCTCATGCGTTGGTTCGTCATTAGTGTCAAATTATGCACTCGCGATAATAGGTGAGCCCGCATCACCTTTTTCTTCATTACTTTTGTCATCGTCTTCCTCTGTTTCTTTCTCGCCTTCATTGTCACTATCACTTTGACCCTCAAGTGTATTGAGAGGGAGTTTGAACATTCCTGGTTCCTCGGTTTCCTCAGACGATTTGATCCACTTCCAAGCTTTATTTTTGTCGAACGCAACATCCCTACTCACGACTATCTTCTTGCTTGTTGGATCCAATAACCTGTATGGTTTAGAACCAGGTTCAGTGCCCCGATGTATAAGGGACCTTGATCGATCATCTAGCTTACGTAGGTGTGGAGCATCTATCTTCGCATATCCTATACATCCAAATACTCTTATGTGTCTAACGCTCGGTTTTCTGCCTTTAAAGACCTCATATGGAGTCTGCGAGTTCAAGCTTCTGGTTGCAACACGGTTTATCAAGTAAGTAGAATGTCATATGGCCTCTCCCCACATATAATTTGGGATGTTCATGTTCTTCAGGAAGCTTCGTGTCGTCTCCATCGATGTTCTGTTTTGCCGTTCGGCCACTCCATTATGTTGCGGAGTGTATGGAGCAGTTAGTTGTCTTTGTATCCCTGATTGTTCACAGAACATGTTGAACTCTGTCGAAGTAAACTCTCCACTTCTGTCTGTCTGAAACATCTTCAAGCTCTGTTTTGTTTCATGTTCTACCATAATCTTAAAGCTTTTGAATTTTTCGAACGCGTCGTTTTTCTCTTTCAAGAGTATCTTCCACATATAGCGTGAATGATCGTCTATGAGGAAAAATATGTACTTGTTTCTTGCTGTGGTCGACGGTGTGATGGGGCCACATAGATCTCCATGCACTAATTCGAGTAGCTTTGTTGCTCGGAAAGAGGTTGATTGTGGAAATGCTTGTCTCGTTTGTTTCCCTAGTAAACATGACTCACATGTTTCTTTCTCGACTCTGATCTTTGGTATCTCTAGAACCAACTCCTTCTGTATCATTAGCTTCATTGAATCAGTGCCTATGTATCCTAATATCGCGTGCCATCGTGCACAATCGCTTTGAGTAACCAGCGGCAGGCACTTTGGGTCTCTTAACTCCATAAAAACGTTATACAGTCGGTTGCCTGATCTATTAGCTCGGACGATAAGGTTTCCCTCTTTATCATGTAGAGTCAGAGTATCACCTCTCATCCTTATATCACAACCTGCTTCAGTAGCTTGTCCGAGGTTGATGATGTTGCTTCGGAGATTTGGTATGAAGTATACATCTGACAGTAGCTTCTTCCCGCCATCTTGACTGATAAATAGGATGGAGCGTTTTCCTTTAATATCAACCCTTGAGTTATCACCAAACCTCACTTTTCCTGCAATCGTTTCATCTATGGACTTATAGTACTTTTTATTTCATGTCATATGGTTGCTCACACCATTGTCTAAATACCATATCCTATCCCCGTCTGTACTTGACTCGAATTCCTTAAGGCACACGTTTCTTTCATTGAGATATACTATATCATGCATCATCAAAGCATCTGTCTCCTCTGTATCTTCTTCTTTGTGCTCTTGTGTGTTTTGCAACTTAAGCAACCTATCAGGACATGCTGCCGCAAAGTGACCCAATTTGTCGCACCTAAAGCAGGTTACCTTGGAGGCATCTCGGTTCTCCCAGTAAGACCTAGAAGCATCTCGATTTTCCCAGTAAGATCGCCCCGTCCTCTTTCTTGGTTAGTGTATCTTCCTCCTTGACCCCTTCTTTTGTACTCGCCATAGTAGTTCGAGTTTGATTGTGACTCCATGTTGGCATACATTAACTTGCTTTGATTGTCTTGGCGATCTTCTTCTTCCTCACATATGTGTTATTCATAAGTTTTTAAACGCCCAATGATATCTTCAAAGCTAGTGGTTTTTAGGTCAAGGATTTGCTCAAGAGACGCAACTATATGGATATACTTTTTCCCTGGTAGGCTTTTGAGAAATTTCTTCACCAATTTGGTTTCTTCCGTAGCTTCTCCTAAAGCGGCTGATTTGGACGAGATTTCGGATAAATTTCCAACAAAATCATCTATGCTATGTTATCTTTCATCTTGAGTCGATCAAACTCAGCCATAAGCGTTTGAAGTCTCGCTTCCCTTATTCTGTTTGCACCAACGTGACGAGCTTTGATCGCGTCCCAGACCTTTTTTGCTGTCTCTAGTTCCCTGACTTGTAGATTCAACGCTTCCGGAATTGATTGAAATAGCAGAGCTGTTGCCATGTCGTTTTTTCGGCTTCATTAGATTCATTCTCCACCACCTCCCATACTTTATGGACTTTAAGCAAGATCTTCATGCGTATTACCCATACAGTATAATTGGTAGTGTTTAACATCAGACAACTTATCGAGGATGGTCCTCTTTCTTTAGGTTTTTTCACCACGGTTATTAGGTCTCCCATGATCGCTTCTTCTCTCTCTTATTGTGAGGCTCTGATACCACAATATTGAATCTAAGATCGTATATAAACTCAAACAAATAACTCTCTTTATTAATCTCTCTTAAGGAAACACTCACAAAACCTTAAACTTCTCAAACACAATCTCAAACTCACAAAGGTATGTAACACTCTTGCACCTCTTTATATAGATAATATATTTCCTAAACTCATTAGTAATATCATTATCCTAAACCTATCTCAAATAGGATAAACATAACTTGTTCTTAAAGTTAACCTTCATGTTTATCTCCAACAAAGGAGATTTCCTCTCCGTCACATCTCTTGTAGAAAGTGTCCACAACGTTGCTAGCCATTCATTTATGATTGGTCATCAGGTCCAAGGGATATCAGATTACCTCTCTCAGCATCAGTGAAAGACGCAACAAACGAGACAGGCTGGACACTTCCTTAACAAGATCAGACAATGCTCTACCGCTCCATATTCACTTAACTACCATGAAATTACTTCTACAGCAGTCTACCCCAGATTCTTTTCATTGGGTAGTTCAGGCCAAGGACTGCAAAGGGTTCTCTTCTTCGAAGACTTGGGAGGCGGTAAGGCCACAAGCTGAGGAAAAAGTGTGGGCCAAATCAGTGTGGTTCAGTGGAGCAATCCCAAGACAGGCTTTCATTATGTGGCAAGCAAATCTCAACCGACTACTGACGAAAGTAAGGCTTGCTTCTTGGGGTTTAAATATACAAACAGCTTGTTGTTTCTGCAGCAATCACGGCGAATCACGAGACCACTTGTTCCTCAACTGTACTTACACCATGGTGCTCTGGAACTGGATCTTCGAGCGGCTAGACCCTCATTGTACGGCTTTCCTAACGTGGGAAGAGCTCCTCTCTTGGTTATGAGTCTCAGCTGCATCAGCACCCTCAACCCTGAAGAATATAGCTACTCAATCCCTTCTCAACAATGTCTGGAGGCAGCGTAACTCTGCAGTTCACCTCAACGGATTCTTATCATTGCAGACAACTTTCAACACCATCGACAGGGAAATCCGCAACACCATTAATGCAAGAACACATAAGAGGAAGTTCACGACTCTTATGCAGCTTTGGATTAGATGACTCGTTCTTCTACTCTAATTTTATGTGCATACCTTGTTTTTTATCTCTTTTTTTGCCAAAGTATCACTAACTAGGCTTTTGTAACCCTGAACCTTTCATTTTATGATATTCACATTTTAGCACAAAAAATATATATGGCGGCACTAACGGTTGCAAATAGCGTCACCACGGGTCATCGCTATCAATCCTATGTAGCCAGAGGAGGCCTTGCATGGTTACGAACTCGTTGCTTGCTGAGGCTAGGTATTGACGTTGACTGATGATTATCCAATTATATATCTTCGGTGATTAAGGTTGCCGTTTGTCACCTACTGGTGTTCAGGCTTTAGGAATTTAATATTTCATTTTGTTATTCCTTGTTTCCTTGATACTCTATATGCAGTTTTTTTTGTTGAAGTAGAATTTGTGTTTCTTCGGTTCCATCATTGAAATAAACATACTTCGGAATAAAAAAAAACATTTTTCTCAATTTATTATATCAAAGATCACTTCTTGATACTAAAATAATTTTTGTAATGAAAATATAAAATAATTTATAACTAAACACTATTTTATTCTACTATTCCACTCGTTCTTCCACCCAATTTTTTTTATTTTAGATTATTTGACTTTCACCATAACTATTTACCATATAATTTTTCAATATCTGATTTTTTTTTTTAAAACAGCAGATAAACCAAATTCATTGATGACAGAAAAAAAACAAATTCATTTTATCTCTTAGCCAACCAAGTTTATTTTTGTAAAAAACTGATAATTTATCTATCTGTACTTCTTTTTCGGTAAACAATAGTTTCCAAACCTTAACATTTTTTTTTTGAAAAAGTGATAGTTTATCCAGTTTTCCTTCTATTTTCAGTAATAAGAATCCAAATAAAAGTTACATAGCGACTAGTTGTGTAACTTTTTTTATGATTCATTTTTAAAAGCTTCAAAATAATTTTTCTAATCGGAAAATTATATTTTAATATCAAAACTGTTAAAACTTAAATCCTTACCAGCTTGATCTTGTTTCCAGACATATGTCCTCAAATCCATACAATCATATATCCCGCAAAAATTGCAAACTAGAAATTTTGAGACGTGAACAAAAAGAACTATTTGGAGAAAAAATGTGAAGACACATTTTCACCAACACTACTAAATCACATTTTAAGTAAAACTGCAAGTTGCTCAAAAAAAAAAGAAAGTAAAACTGCAAAATTGCATACTTATTCAAAAACTGTGCATTCACATTTTTTTTGTATGAACCACAAATTTGCAGATTATAGTATCCACAAAAGCACATTTGTTAGCTAAAACTGCAAAAATCACATTGTCTATCAAAACCTTAATGCCAATTTTTTCTAGAACCGTAATCTAGCATTTTCCACTATAAACACAAAAACTTCATTGTATTCAAAATCTCGTAAACGTATTTTTCGGCGAGAACCATGATATTTTGCTAGAAAACACAACCACATGTTTTTCGTCAAAATCTCAAAATAGATATTGTAGCTAAAACTGCATAATCAAAAAAAAAAAATTAAAAAAAATTGGCAAAACTTTAAAAATAATATTGTCAAAACCAAAAAACAACAATTTCTTGCCAAATCTATAAATATTGCCTTCAAAACTAAAATCAAATCTCATGTTTACGTATATTGAGAGATGATATGTTTGAAGCAAGGGAGTGATAGTGAGACTGCTCTATAGAGTCATATGGGTTGAGAGTGTCGCTCATCATTTCACAATATTGTTCAAATGTATCGGTTCTTCCGTCATGATTTGTGGTAACGACATAGTTCCGGTATAACCGAGGATGGTTCTGTATAACATTAACTTATATAAACTTATCGGGACGTTATTTTATATTTACCATGACAACTCATCTTCTCTGATTTTTGAAAAAGAGTCGTTTTTCGTTTCTACTTTCTGTATCAAGAAAACAGAGCAAGTCGAAGCAAGAAACAAAGTGTGAGTGATGCTTTCATCGAGACTCGATATGAAATTTCCAATAGACGAGCTGCACTCGCCTCAACCTCTTTTGCAAAAGTACATGCACTTTCCAATACATCGCTCTTTTTCAATACGCATCTTCTCAACATCTCCCCAACAATTGCAAGAAACCTGAGAAAGATTTGATTTTGTACGATTCAAAGACCAATGTTGTCTCTGTTTTCCCTCGTGGTGGGAATTCTGATGACCGAGCAGTAAATCTCTGATTATTTATGCATCGACTTGCTTCTACAATCTCTCGCTAATTTCCTGCCTACGTACTTTCCATCGTGGCGGCATGCTCTTCCGTCGAGAGGGCATTCTTAGCCGGTGTAAGACCCGCACATAAGTGAAGATCATATTTCTTCTATTATACCAAAATACGGACTGGTGAAGATTGGCAAGAATAGAGTAATCTGGGTCGAGAATATCGTTCTCTTACTGGTCAAAGAACCACCACATGCGTTTTGAAAAATCTTAAGAAAATTGGATTCTGGAGCTGTTTTGCAGATACGTATATGGAATTGGAAAGATAAAAAAAATGACTCTCTTGTGAGATATGTTGATGGAAGTAGGGTCTACAACTTCAGGGAGGGATTTTTTTGAAAATTTAAGGTAACAAAATCATGTCCACCAATCCTTAGAAGCTTGATGGAGTTTTAACAAGCTCAGAAGTTCTCTATCATGTCTCTATTCTAGAACAACATGAACCCATTAAAAGAGGAAGATGAGAACTTATGGGGTTTGCAAAAGACCAAAAGTATCCTTCTTTTTGAGATTGATTGGGACGCTATAGATAAACGTTGTGGAACTATTTAATATTTCAAAATTCATGCAGAGGACTAGTGAAACCTACATTATATTTCTTTTATGGGACATATTTATTGAAGCGGCTCATTATCTTTAATCTGAGACGAGCCCACTTATGAACATTTGCTTTTATCATGGAATTTATAACAGTAACATTTTCTCATTTTCGTTGCTAACTTGGTTTGTGAAGTAACAGTAGACAGACATGTCAATTAGGACTGAAGCCCGCAGTCCGAACCCGTCCAGCCTAATTTTTTTTTGGAATTGGGCTTAGTTTTATAAGCACATATAAAATTGGGTCTTTCGGACTAAGTCCATTTGGGCTTTGGGTATTTTGGGCATCAATCCGTTTGAGCTAAAGCCGGCCCGAAAACGTGAAATTTTATATTGTATTTTAAATATTATCGTTCTTGCAATCAAAACCATTAATAATATTGACATATTATTTAATATTTTTATCCAAACTCTAATAAAGAAAATATAAAAGTTATGTATTTTATTATTTGATCATCACAAGTGTCACATTTTAAATTTTGCAAATGTACCTTTTTCTTTTATGTATACCATGTTTTTTTTTTTAAATTTCAAAATACGAAGTATTGAAACGTTTGACTATGTTAATTTTGTTCTCTTATATATTTAGTTTAATATATATTTTATTATTTACATTTTATTAAATTTGGCTTGTTTATAATATGTTTTTAAAGCATATAAAAAAAGTAAAAAATATTTGACAAGAGAAAAGTTTAAACTCATTTTATATTTTAAAACAAAAAAAATGAAATTGTTTTGAATGAAAATTCACATATATTAAAATGATGGAAGTGAAAATGATAAATTATTTTTCGAAAAACCCAAAAAAACCCGAAAAACCCTATAGCCCTATAAAGACCCAACCGAGCTTTGAAACCTAGGCCCAAAATATTTCTAGACCGGGCTCAAATATTTACGGACTTAGTGGGTTTGGGCCGGGCCGGCAAGGCCGGCCCTGAGATTTTGGAGGCTTGTGGCTGTATTTATGTAAAAAAAATTTTTTACAAATTTGGAGGCCTAAATTTTTTTTCGGAGACTTATTCGTATGTAATTTTTTAAAAAAATTTGGAGGCCTGTTGCAAATGTTTCACTACGCATTTCCCAGGGCCGGCCCTGCGGACCGGACCAATCCAAATTGACACCCCTAAGTAACAGAGACCAATATGGTTAGAACAGACAAATTTATTGGAGAAGCAAAATTAAAACTAACAAGTGACAGAGCTGCAATAATCCATGAGAAAAGGAAATGTCTCTTTGTTCTCATCCTTTTGCTACTTGAAATGTCCCTTGAAAAACGATAATAATTAGGTGATTCAAAGTGTCCTTTAACTAATGTTGGAATTTAAGTAAGATAAAAGGTAGCAGCAATCGGTGCGAGTCCACTGGTACTGGTAATCTATAGAGGGCCATTGAATCATGATTAAAAATATTGATTACCTACCTAATCATGGCCTATTAGTTTAGCAATGAATTCATTAATTAACAATATTGACATGCTAAATTCAACTGTTATTATTTGTTTATTTTGAAAAAGGATGGCCTATAGTCAACGAATTAGCGGTTTCATCTCGAGTTCTTTTTAGTTTCATGATTTATACAAATTTCGCGTATAACTCAGATATGCGTCTTTGTTAAACCTAAGTGATGATACAACATCGACATTGATATATAGACCATTCACTTATATAAATTTATGTTCATTTGTAATCGTTGTTTGCTTAGTCGAAATGGTTAGTCGAGTTGTGCATTCCTATATCTAAATGATTGTTCGTAAACAAATTTGCGTGAGAAATGATAGTAACTTTTCACTTTATGGTGGTGGTTGCTATATACAGCTACTAAAACAATTTGATGGTCAGTATAAATATCTTCAAAACTGCGTGAAAAAAGTGGAGAAGATTCACAAGAAGCAACCTAAAGTTCCACGCTTTTCCTGAAGTAAACAAAGGCTGATGAAGAATCCAATATACTATCTAAAGTTATATTATAGACAATGATATTGACCATTTTTATTCATTATGGTTTGACATTGAGCCTCGTTTCTTTTGTTAATCGAGCCTCATTTCTTTTTATAACTATGTTATCTTGTAATCAAAAATCGAATTTTATATCTTTAATAAAATATGTTTAATTTCCAAGCTAAAAAATAATCTTTGTCGGTTTCCAAATGACATTAAAGACCAAGAAGGCGAGCTAAAGAAGTTCTGCTAAAATGAGACTGAAGCTTGAAGCAGGCTTGCGTAGGATACAACGTGTGCACACGTCTATGTGGACCCGTTGTTTTCGCAGTTAAAGCTGACAGGTTCGACTATTGTTTTACACATTTTCCAGATTAAAAGCCAAAAACAAATTGGGACATTCAAAATATAATCTCCAAAATGTTAATTACAATCATTGCCAAAATATATACATAAGAATCTTATAGTAACAGTATACTCGCATATTGGGGTTAAGATTTTTGATACTTTGTTTCATTTGATGTAATAGGCAAGAAAATTAACAGATATTAAGCTTCCATAAAATTGTATTGGGTTAATTGACTCTCTTTTGTTTTTGTTTTTCAATATAGAAAGGATAATTGACTTTAAACACCAATAAACATAAAAGGATTTTGAGTCGCCATAACAATTGTCAACGACACAACGCGTTTATTTGATAATATTTTACTTTGATGCGCTTTATTCTCTTAAGATTAGATATATGCATTTTGTTGTAAATACATATTAAAATAGTGTTTAGTATTTACATTGACTTCACCACATAAAACCCCCATGGGCGAAACGAACACATATATAAGCCAAAGGATATGGAAACTATCAACACACAAGAATATTTCAAATCTGGAATACACAAACAATCTTCTTTCCTGTTTAGCATTCATGTGCGTGTTTTTTTGTTTTTTAGGCAATTTCTTTTATCAATTGGGCTTCTTCTTTTTTCTCTCTAGAAGCTCATTTTTATTTCTCCAAATTAATTAATTTCTTTTGCACAAACTACAAATGGAAATAGCTTTGAACAGGAATGACTACGTAGAAGAGTTCATGAAAGCTCTTGAACCGTTCATGAAGGTAACTTCATCTCCTTCTTCTCCATCTTCATCAAAAGCAATACCAATTACTCATGATAACCAAACATTACCGGTATGTAATCAAACCGGTCCAATTGGGCTAAACCAGCTCACTCCCACTCAAATCCTCCAAATTCAAACAGAGTTACAACTCAGACAAAACCAAGCTCGTCGTGGCTGCAGTGGCCACGACCTCAATGTTCTGAACGCTAAACCAACCCTAATGAAGAAAACCAACGTAACTAAACCGGCTAAACTATACCGAGGCATTAGACAACGGCATTGGGGAAAATGGGTTGCTGAGATCCGGTTGCCTAAAAACCGAACCAGGTTATGGCTTGGTACGTTCGAAACCGCGGAAGAAGCTGCATTAGCTTATGACCAAGCTGCTCATAAGATTAGAGGAGAAAACGCTCGTCTCAACTTCCCCAACATTGCTTTTCTTGGAGAATATAATCAGACCTTGTCTCCTTCTGTCAACGCTAAGATTGAAGCCATCTGCAATAGCTCAGAGCTTCCCCCGTCTAAGCTCAAGAAACCGGCGAAAACAGAGGAAGGGTTCTTTGGTTTTCACTATATGGGTCATGAACTGGAGCAAGAACGTGAAGTTCCGGATAACTTCGGATACAGGTCGGGTTCTTCTCCAGAGTCGGATTTAACGTTGTTTGATTTCTCAAGCGAATGTGTGAAGGAAGATGAGAGCTTTTGCATGGGTTTGCAGAAGTGTCCTTCTTTTGAGATTGATTGGGACGCTATAGAAAAACTCTCTGGATCTATTTAATCTTTCATGATTCATTCGTTTATAAATTCTTAGTAGATTATATTTGGGGAAATTACATGTTTATCACTTTCATGGTACCACTTTTCATTTTTACCACCACTAATGAGACATTTTCAAAAATACCTTCTTCATTAAGTGGCAAAAGACTCTTATGCCCTTCTTATTTATATATATAATAAATTATTATTTAAATAAAAAAAATAAAAAATAATAAAAAAATAAAAAAAAATAAAAAAATAAAAAAATAAAAAAAAAATAAAAAAATATTTTTTTATGTTTTCGAATTATACTTTTTCAAATTCGAACTTTTTTATAAAAAAAATTTTTTGAATTTTTTTGAATTTTTTTTATTTTTTTTTCAAATTTCTTTTTGAAAAACGAAAATTATGTTTGAAACTATTTTTTATATATTTTTTAAGTATTTATATATTTATTAGAATCATAAATTTCACATTCCAAAACCCTACCCCACCCTTCAACTCTAAACCCTAAGTCTAGATTAGTTAACCCTAAGGGTATAATTGTATTTTACCCTTCATTAAAAGGGAATGTAAAAGTGGTTAGTGTAAACATGAAAAGTGGTACTATGAATGTGGTATTTGTGGCAATTTCCCATTATATTTTCAGAGCTTTGTAATGGAACTTCTTCATGCAGAGGACCAGTGAAGCCCACTATGTTCAGATTTTTAATGTATGGTCAGATTTTTAATGGACCGAGTTTTTTTGGAAATGCCCAATATCTTTGAACTCCGAAATGAGTCCACTACTTCAGACATTTGTTTTATCATGCACGTCATAATAATAAAAACATTTACCCAATTTCATAATTATTTGCTTGGGTTTGTTTCTGTTTTATGTTTTGTTAAACCTGATTGTTCCTTGTTTTTTATTTTCAACCATAGTATGTAGTTGCGAGTAGTTTTGCTGTTTAAAGCACTCACGATAACAATCATGGTTAAAATCACAAAGAAATAAGTATAACAATTATATGTATAGTTCTCGGTTTACAAGGGAATCTTTCGCCCAGTAAAACATATTGAATCAGTTAGTTATTCCTTGATAATTGTGAATCTGAGAGACGAACAAAACAGTGACACATGTAAATTGAATATGGCTTCCCATTGTCACGGCATTCTTCTTCACATGCATCCCCATGTGCACATTCAAATCATATACATATGGTCTTTGTTCATGTTCCTTTTTCAAAGTTTAATATGAACATTAATGCTTGAGGTTGGACAGATCAAAGATCTCGAAGAGCAGACCGCCGACATTTGCAGTGTAGACACGTGTAAAGAATCTACTCGAGCTCTTTATTACATGCAGTTACACATACATATGCGCATGTTGAGAGCCTGAGAAGCAAATGATATGGACATCAAGAGGAACACGTACCTTACTTAACGTATGTATTGTTTTTCATGCGGTGCAAGTAAACAAAACGGAGAAACTATTGCACCTTTTAACTTTTTGTGGTTAAAATGTACTTTCATTCGCAACAGAAAAGAAGACTTGGAAGTTGAAGAATTTGTCATTTCTCAGTCATTATCAGCACCAAGTACTCTGTATGTTCTCTTGGCGTGGAGAAAGTAACGGACCTACCATGGATGTGTGTCTAATTCTCACTAGTCGACAATCTACATCCTAGTAATCTCGCATTAACTTCTTTTTTAGTTTACTCCTTTTTATTGATCGAATTGTTTACTAAATGTTTTTTTGTAACTAAAGAGTTAAAAATATAAAAGCAACAATATTAATATCTATAAGTTTGTGAAGCGAAACTTCGCCTTTGTAATCTAAACAAATTTTATAAGAGAAAAAGAGTGCTACTTTAGGATTTCACCAATAAACGTTATCTTTGAATTTTTATACCGGTTTAGTAAATGTATTGTTCGGTATTTAAATGCAGGATTTTAAAATTGACTCCAAACATTTGCAAAGAAACTATGATGCATTTTACAAGAGCTTTTCCAGGAGAAAAATTACATTTTGCAAGATTTCTCGACGAAATAGCCATATAGGAGAGAAAATATGATTACATCACAAAACGATACAATATTCTTTAGAATTTAACATATGGTATACCTCTTCCCATACAATATGTAAAAGGTAAAAAATGCCTTTCAAGCAAGATCATGGTGAACAAGATCAACCTATATATATATATAGGCACATTATGAAATTTGCCTTTATATATCTTGTACAATGTTCCGTTCTAGGATAGAGATATACATATCATCTATAAGTATATACATATATATAACATATATATATATATATATATGCATTTATGGGCAATGGTTATTTATACTAAAAACTCCATTGGTCCCTTCATGCATGTTCATTGCTAAATTTGTTTCCACTCCACCAACCGTCGCAAGAAATCCATCACCTGAATATTTAGCAGAAGTATATCATTATATTTGAGTAACCATAGGTATTAATATACGGGGTATACATACATACGCAAAAATAGATGAATGTATACTTTTAACATGTTCGTATATTTGTATATGTACTTGCCTCAAGTGGGTCTTGCAAAGAATACGAAGCATTGGTGTCTTTGGGAAACTTGGTGACAAGAAGACCTAAGCCTTGTCCTCTCTCTTGAAGCAGCTAATTTAGAAGACACAAATTAAAACGGAAACAAACACAATTAGAATTTTGAAACTAATTGTATACATCTCACGTAAATTGAATTTGTCTACCTTGAAAGCATCTTCATCGGTTCGATCATCACCAATGTAAATAGGAAATACATCGCTAGAGTTATCAAATCCTTCAACAGCCAGAGTATAAAATTTAGAATTGTTTATTTTAATTCTGGTAAAACCACTTAAGAGCCATATTATGGTTGATGAAAAAAAGATTTTTGCAAAATAAAAATACAAGACATGGAAAAATATCTCACCAAGTGACTCTAACAAAAACTCAAGGGCCTTGCCTTTGTCCCATTTAATCATAGGTCGGATTTCAAAAACCTGATTAAAGTCCAAAATAAATAAGTTAGATTGTTTTTAATGCAAAAAATCTAACTTACTTAAATTCACCAATAAGAACATGCCACTCTATGTTCAAAAAAAGAACATGCCACTTCGTACCTTCCGACCTTGGGACAGTTTCAGTGTCGGATAGTTCTTTACCACCGACCGAACTTTTAAAGCCAGTTCGCTCCATTTCTGAATATTTTTTCAAAGAAAATTGGTATTAAGTACATGAGTAATTAGCTTTTAAAAATTTAACACATATCTGAAACGTTTGTACTAATTTTTTTTTTACCTTCTCGTCGACACAGCGGAAGTGCACAGAAAGGCAGAACTTGTTGTTCTCCACTTTGGCTCCAGGTGTTGATTTGGTTTTCTCCACTAATTGTTTAAAAGCCTACAAATTTATTTTAAATTTACTACTCAGTCACATACATATTTTACAAATAGAGAATAAACCAAAAAAAAAAAAGAATGAAACAAAATTGTATTTTACCTCATCAATCATGGGAAGAAAATCTCCGGCTGGTTGATAAAGAACAGATGGTTTATCCTAAAAAAAAAAGTAAAACTTGTTTACAACTAAATAAATTTTGGATTATAATTCTATAATTATTTAAGCTTAATATATAATCTTAAATAGGATTGTAACCTTATTGTATCTAGAGAAACCTTTTGTTGGCCCTTTAATATCCATTCCATGGCTTCCAGCATAATACAGTTCTGCTAGCTTCACAAAGCTATAAACCTGCAAAAGTATTTCATTTAGAAGTTAAACTTAAATTTGTTCAGTAATAAATGAATAATACTTTTTTTAATTTTATAAAAATGTACCTTGTCTATGCATCTACCAGTAACTATAGAAGTTGGAAAACACTTTGCCAGCTTTTTCACAGTTCTTCTCATCTGTGAAACATACAGAATATAATATTTAATAATGGAAGAAATAATAAGCTTGGAAAATATGGAGAATTTAACTGGATTAATTATAAGAACCTTGCTGGATATGAAAGCTCTGTCTGGATCAGCGACGATAGGAGAAAGAGTACCGTCATAATCAAGAAACATAACGATTTCTTTTCCTCTTGAAGCTTCAATGATCCGTTCAAACATGTCAAGTGCCGATGGATGTCGTTTCTGGTAGAGATTAAACACAAGAAAGCAATAAAACTTTAGCATCATCTAAGGAAAACAAGAAATAGAAAACAGAGTTTGTCTGAAAAAAGCGTGTGATTGTTCATGGAGCTTACCATCCAAGAATTGAGCTCTTCTTCTGAGGAAGTGGAAGGGAGTGATTTGAGATGAGTAGGAGAAGAAGCTCTCATGGAGTCAACCCAAGAGTTGAGTCTCTGACTTTGGTCGCCATTGATCTCGAGGCTTTTGAGTAGTTTCTTCTTGGAAATTGAGATGTGACCAGGAGCAGTCGGTGGTTTTTGAGCGGAAGGAGTAAATACGGAGGAGTTAGAGACGGTGGAGACCGTTATGATTCCCGTCGTGGCGTCTGGTACGACGACGTTTTGGCTCACCATTTTATAAGAAAATATAAAACAGAGGAGAAGGAACGAGAATTATTCGAATAAGTGATTTGGTTGTTTTGCAGTGTTCAAAGAGACGAGAGATAGTGTGGGAGAAATGCGGTGACCAAGAGGTGGCTTATATAGATGCACAAGACTTAGTGAGAGAGAGAAGAGGAGAGAGAGTCTCGTTACAAGTGGGAGCAATGGGACCGAGATTATGAGGTGGGACCTACAAGCCGGCCCAGCTGAATGAGGTGGTGGTGACTCTTCTCTTTGTCTGAATTGGCCCCACAATAATGCACGTGTCTCAGATGCAGTATAACTTCGTATATATGTTTTCTATTAACCTAACGTTGCCGAATCATATGATAATTTATGTAATCGAGTTACATTTCTCACAAACTAATTAATGTCCGTTTCTTCATAGACATCGACATTTTTGTTTCGTTTGGGAAATTCAGTTGTGATAGGGAAACTTATATGATGCATATAATATAGTAGTGACTATGATATAGTTGAATAGTTCACTGATTAATGAGAATTCAGAACTGTAATAACTAAAAAAGGGGGAGGTCAGCAGCTTCCACGATCTATTAAACATCCAGTAAAAAAATTTATTATCATGACCATATTTATCAGAATTTTTACTGACTATTTTATCTAATCTATTTTTTATCTACTATTGAAAAGTCATAGTTGGAACATTTAATTAGTTACCTAACAAATTAAATTATATATATACACTAGATGATAATTCGCACATATACACGGTGTGAATTTTTATAATAGTGTTTGTTTATTAAATGGTTTTTACATTTTGCAACACTACAATCTTTATCGATTATAAAATGACGAATACAAATGTTGGTCTGTTAAATATATCATCGTTTAATTATTTATAAGACTTCATATACACAAAAAGAAATTAAGTTTTGCGGCTGACACAAATCACCAAAATCAAATAGACAACATCGATTGTGTAATGACGAAAGGAAATTAAGTTTTATGCTCTTGATATATTTACTATTGACTCTCCATAAGTGATTTTATTTTCTAGCTCTATAAAATTATGTTTTCGTTATTGTCTTTGTTTCATTGATATGAGTTAAGTTTCTTTTTTAACTTCTTCTATGAATTCGGTGAATTACGTAAGTGTCAATTTAAAAAAAAATAGACATCTCTATAAATTAGTTTCACTCTAGATACATATCTAAGAATCAAAATTTTGTAAAAAAATCACCGCCAAACTATATTAACATAATAGTGTTCAAATCTAATATATCAAGTTATTATAGAATATAAGTGCACACTCGAAATATAAATGTCTATCTAGTTATTCACCAGCTCGGTCTAAAAATCATCTAATTCTAGAACAACAAAACAAATTACTTATTTCACCATTTCGGATAATATTTCAATCTGAACGGGTAATATCTGAACCCGAATGGATATCCGAAGATAACCAAACTTAAGTATACTTAACCCAATATTTCTAGTTTACTTTTTTTATTTTATTTAAAATATTTATATTAATGATGATTATTGCTCAAAATTAGATAATATAGATATAATTATGAACAAAATCATTTGTTACTCATTTAAAATACATATCAAGCTCGTGTTTCTTGCATTAACAAAAATTGCATCTAAAATTTCAAAACAACAACTAAATTAGTCTCTTTCTATTTTTAAGGTTTTATCTCCAAACCTATTAATAGTTTAATCTTTTAAAAATTAGAAAACCAGTTAAGTTAAAATATATTTTAAATACAAAAACTTAAACAATGAATAATTTATTTATGTTTTCTTCAAAATTTAAATATCTAAACACGACCCAAAATATTCGAACCCGAACATAAAATACAGGAACCCGACTCGAAGTGTAGAAATATCTGAACGGGTTCTATACCTTTATACTGAAATACCCGATATGAACCCGAACGCCCACCCCTACGATATATGTTCATTTGTATCTTGTTTGAACAAAAAAAGGTTAAACCATTGATCACAAAAAAAATTAATGTGAGACTTTTACCATTTTTTTGTAATTTATAGTTGTTTTTAAAACTTCAAAATATAACATATAAGGAAATATCTATTTTTTTTATTATATGCTTAATGTGATTGTTTAATTATTTTTAATAGTATACAATTAAACAAAAAAGAGAGAGGTTAGAAAAATTATTATCAAATATGTATTATTCATAATCATTAATTTTCATATATATGTTAAACATATTAGGTAATTCCATAGCTTTTATTTAAGGAAAAAAATATTCTTTTATATACTACTAATTAATTTGATAGTTAGTTTAATAAAAAACATAGTATATGTTTATATGGACAAACTTATTTTTCTAACAATTCTAAGAATCATTCTGATGATGACACGTGACTACAAAAACATGTTGTAATGCTCCATGATTAATATATAGGGGATTATTTATTACCTAATTTAATATATTCGAACTTACCAGATTTTGTGGAAGATTTAGGTATCACGATTAAGCTGTAAAGGGAAAGCAAATTCAATAAATACTGGTGAGATCCTAAAAAACTTTTTCATAGTGTTTTTGGGAGGTAGAGAAAGGAATTCAAACCCTAGCTGATATAGCTCTCAACTATATATCCAGAGAATGAATAATTTTGATGCACAATTTGTTAAGCTTAATTTCTATCAGCTTGCTCGAGAAGCCAAATTCTCTTTTTTCTCGAGTTTTTAAAGGACGGTATTACAGGAATGCTTCACCTCTGGATCCGATTCGTTCATATTCCCCGTCATATGGCTGGAGGAGTATTACTTCTGCTAGATCTTTGGTTTGTAAAGGACTAATTAAAAGGGTGGGAACAGGATCATCTATTTCAGTATGGAATGATCCATGGCTCCCATCCACTCGCCCGAGACCAGCTAACAAAAACCTTCATAATAGTTACCCGAAGCTCACAGTGGATTCTCTCATTAATTCGGAATCCCGCACATGGAATTTACAGGCAATTAGGGATTTGGTGGATCCACACGATGCAAAAATAATCGAAAGTATACCATTGTGTAGAAATCGGATGGAAGATAGGAATGGATGGCATTTCACCAAGAATGGGAAATATACATTACAATCAGGGTACCACGTGGAAAGGATTTATCCTGATAAGGAAAAGCCACCAGAATTTTATGGACCCAACGTTGATATACTTAAAGCTTTCTGCTGGAAAGTGAGGTGTCCTCCAAAATTAAAGCATTTTTTATGGCAGTTGATATCAGGGTGTATGGCGGTAACGAAAAATCTAAGGGCAAGAGGAATACAAGGAGATACGTGCTGTGCACGGTGTGGTGATCCTGAAGAATCAATAAACCATGTGTTTTTTGAATGTCCTCCAGCTCGTCAAGTCTGGGCACTATCTAAAATTCCATCAAATCCGAATATTTTTCCTATTGGCTCTCTTTTTGCTAATATGGACTATCTATTTTGGAGAGTTAATCCAAAGATGGAGGATCATCAGTTTGCATGGATACTATGGTACATTTGGAAGGGTCGAAACAATAAAGTATTTAGTAATCTTGATATTGATCCCATGGAAACACTTCGATTAGCAGAAGTAGAATCAACACTTTGGGCTGAGGCACAGGTTAGTAACAACAGGTGTGCACAAGAAGTACAAGTTAGGCCTAACGTAGGAACCACTGGAAGATGGTGTTTCACATATGGTTTTTGGAAAGATAACGACCTATTTTCAGGACAAGGTTGGCTCAGTACATTATCAGGGTTTGATGGTTTACTAGGAGCAAGGAATGTAAGGACTTGTCTTTCACCGCTTCATTCGGAGATGGAGGCATTAATTTGGGCAATGGAATGCATGAGAAACTTAAGACAGTTTCAGGTTACGTTTGCAACGAATTGTTCTCAATTGGTGAAGATGGTTTCGGAACCAGAAGAATGGCCAGCATTTGAAAGCTACCTGGAAGATATTAAGCTGTTGAGAAGAAGTTTCGTCAACTCAGATATTGTTCATGTACCTAGGACGGAGAATACAAGGGCGGATAGTTTGGCACGTAGTGCTCGGCAACAACCGTCTTTCGTCGTACACATGGATTCAGAGTTACCACTTTGGTTTACAGGGTCTATATGAGTCTGTAATCTTTTTGCTGTCAAAAAAAAAAAAAAAAAAAATTCTATCAGCTTAAATTGGTAGTTAATGGAAAATAGAGGATATCTAATGATTCTCCAAAAAAATATCGCCTCTTAAATGTTAAAATGTTAAATAGTTTTATACATGTGATTCTGTCAACTCTTCCTATAGTCATCACCTATCACAATTAGTTTGTTCCATCCTCAGTCATATAAAGATTGGTATGTGTTCATGTCCACCACACCACTTTTTATTCCCAGGTCCGCTCAAATGTAGTTAATGTATACCACAATTTTGCATCCCACCAAAAGACCAAAGACTACATTTGTTTTTGGTTGTGGATCATGGAAAGATGTGTTAACTGGATTTTACTAAAGGTATAGTTTCTTAACCCAAGGTTTTCTATTCATGCATTTTTAATGTTATACTAGAAAATAAAATTTAGAAGTCAGATTTTTGGTTATGAGCTAGCTGGAGCTTGGAAGATCTAGATTTTTTCTGAACTTAATTTTGGACAGAAACCAAATTATGTAGTTTTATACAAATGTTATTGCTTCCTTTTCTTCTTATTATTTCTTTTTTCTTCTTAATCTTTCTTAGGAACTAAAACATAAGACTTATTAGTTGATTCCTTTTTATTATCACTGATCCTTTTTTTATTAATATGACATAAGCCTTTATTGAGCTTTTACATTCTCAAAGAGAAGTGAACTAAAAATCTAATGATACAAGGTTTCGTTTTGACTTTTACGCCTCATCTTTGTAACCAAGATGAGATGTAGAAAATTTGGCTTTAGTAATCCAAACTGACATCCAAAAATAAGGAAATATGTAGATGTATCAGTCTATACCAAGAAACCTCCGGTAATATATCATATACAACTATTTTTGTTTAAAGTTAGTTTCTGGTACCATATATATATGCAAACCATTAAATAATAACAAAGTTATACTTAATATTAGTTTAAATTTATGAAAGGCACAAAAATATGTAAAATAATTATAATGCAAATGCTGATCAAAGAAAAATTATAATGCAAATATATATATATATATATATATATATATATATATATATATGTGTGTATACAATGTTGAATATAGAGTATAACTAATGAAAATTTTAAAATTTAACGTATGCAAATAAAGAAATGTACGTATTTTTTAGGCTTTTTTATTTTTAGGTTTTTTAATATAAGAATTTTCTACCAAATATTGTAAAAATAGATCAACAATTGGTAACAATAGATGACAAAGTATATATCAAAAAATAATAATGTCAAATGAAGTACATGCATAAGAATGTTATAGAATTAAGAATCTATAAAATCAAAGTTTAATAATTTATTTAATAACTTTACCGTCTAAATTAAATTATATTAATAAAAATAAAAATGACGTGCAGATCCGGGTTAAATAAAAAAGTACTATATTTATTTAGTATAATATAAAGTCTTGCAAAGCTACAAATTGTTTCATTACCAACAATATTTAATATATTTAGCAAAAAAATAAACAAAAACAATTATTGTGTGGTGAATCGTTTAATTATAATGTTCAAAACAACAAACAAATAATTTTGATTGTATATAAGAATTATGCTAGACAGATAAAGGTTGGTACGTAACCCTTCTAACGGCAATGAATAACTTCAAAATGTTAATAAATGTAAATGCCAGCGTTAATTATAGATTTGAGCCACTTGGAATAAAGTGTTTGGCACATAGCAGAATCCTAAAAATTTGTATTCGCCACGGAGCACCTAATTTTATGATTCATTTGGCCTAAAATATTTTTGGTTATCCGAAATTTCAGACTTTCTTACTGGAAAATAAAGAAGCACCGTGAATTTCTTCTCGTTCCAAATAGTGAATATGCGCTCTGCTAAAACTAAAAAGTTCAAAATATAAATCGTAGCATCAAGTTATAAAACCACGCTGCCCAGCTCTCCACAATAACCAAGGTGATCAAACTACTAACGGTGAGCATCAAAAGCAAATCTTTATAATCTAACCAATTTTCCTTAAAAATAGAATTAAGAAGGCTCAAATTCTTACATATCCATACAAATATGCGAGAGATGATGAACACGTACCTAAAATACGAGTGACCTTTCGAGGAAGTTTTACTTCATCTTTGAACCTATCAAAAACAATTTGAAACTTGATTGTTAAGTTGGAATGTTTTTGTTCATTGAATTGATCTCGTCCCCCACCCATGTGGGCTTTGGTACTTATCAAATAGTATTGTCTATAGTGATAAGCTTTTTTGGGTAATATTATAGGATATCGCATTGCCATAAAATGGCGTCATTCTAGTGAAACATACATGTGTCGTAGCATGCATGCAAGGGTCTAAAAGATTTTATACAGTGTTTTGAGGACTAAATATAATAACACTGAAAATATCTGAGAAAAAAACATAAGAGCTTTATCAAATTGAGTAATTATTTTGAACATATAAATAATCTATATAAGTACAACTCGAAGACGCCGCCGCCTGTCTTTGAAAAACCAAAAGCACCCTTTCGTGCTAACCTCAAAACCAGCTGCGGCTGCAATATATTTGCTTATTAATTTTTTTTGGTCAACTTTTTTTTCTTGGATTTTTGAAAAACATTATATTTTGTTTAATTTTCCAGTATCATATTTTAATAATGCTAACATGTATTACAATAAGATGGGCCTTCATTGCATAACACTTAAATAGCTAGGATAAAGACATTTATATGAAAATTATTTAAGAAATATCGTATGAAAAAATAAAATTTATATTCTTGAACGAATAAATATTTTTGGCCCTTAAAATGTTGTAAAAGGTTTTTTTTTTGTTAATTACATAATTTGTTTACTGATGAGCTGATCCAATTTTTAAAAATATTTTAAGTCAAAAAAATCACTTATCACATAAGAACCTAACGTTTAGGCCGAAGAATCTCAAGCTTACTATTTGGTTACAATGAAACTATGACATCTCGGTTTTATATCATAATTTAGCAATTTAAAGGTTAATTATGGTTATGAGAAGTTTAAGTACACGTGCCAATTCTATTTTCAATATTTTTCTCATTTTTGTGTTATTATTTTTTTTGGTTATTGCTCGATATAATTATTGATTTTTGAGTTTATTCTCATTTCGTAATTTTAATTTTTTTTAGTGTGAGATTTAGAAATTTTTTAATATTTAAAATTATTAAGGATATACATACTTAGGTTAACATCCGCGTCATGAGCAGAATAAATATATTATATTTATTACTTATTTTATGTTTTTCTGCATATTATGAAATAATAAAATAATAATTATATATTAATAACTAAGAAATATGTTACTATCATGTAATAAATTAGCGTGCACATATGAATCTAAATGATCGCTCTTGTTTATTCACAATCATTTTAGAGTAAATAAATCAAAACAATCAATCTTATCTATCATATATGATATATAATTAAATTTAAATGATATTAAAATAGATATATAGTATACTTTTAATATGTATATTTATTAAATGAGGTTTCTTCTCATATTATTTTATGATTATTTGTATATTTTTGTAAAAAAATTTTACACCAACGATTTTTTTTAATGTGCAATGTTTAGTGGTTTCAATCATTTATAATCATTTATAGAACAAGGAAGATTTCAAAATTTAAATATTAACTTTTCAATATATGTTCAACGCATATATCAAAATATAAATATGTATTTTCATATAATGTATAGTTTAATTTAAACGATATGAAATATATATATATATATTAACATAAGCACCTACTAAAATAAAATTATTTATTCATTATATTTTATTATAGAAAAAAAATTAAATCTTAATCACAAAAGTTTATGTGAGACTTTTAATAGTTTACTAATTTATACTCGTTTTGAAAAATTCAAAATACAACATATACAAAAAAAAAATATGAATTTTTATTGTATGATCAGTGTAATTATGTAATTTATTTTAATAGTAAATAATTAAAAATGAAAGAAAGTATACAGATTGTTAGCAAATCTTTATTATTGAAAATTATTAATTGTCATATATATCTTAATCATAGTAATTCCGTAGATTTTATTAAAGGAAAAAATATATAATAATTTTAATTTGATAAATGAATGGTCCATAATGGACATACTATATAATAAAATATTTTCTAGCAATTTAAATTTGAACTAACAAAATTATCAATTGATTCTCAAGCCGCCATGTAAGCAAAATTAGCATTTTAATTACGTGACAACTCAGCATAATTTTTTTTAAATTAATACAAACTACAGGTTATACCTTTTTAAATGTTACTCTATTAATATATAGAGGATATAGTCTATATGGAATTGATTTTATAACATATATGCGTGTGTGAATTAGTGTGTATTATTGACATATTTATCAAAAAAAACAAATTAGTGTGTATGCACAAACGGGAAAACTTGAGGCAAAATAATGAAATATATATATCTACCGTGTTTGGATTCAAATTCTGCTAGGAACTAATTTTCTTTTATCAGACGAAGATGAAACAATGTCTTACTAGGTTAAGATCCGCGTTTTGCACAGAATAAATATTATATAAATTAGTTTTACGTATTATATGTTCTTTTACATATTATTAAATAATACATATATATTGATAATTAAAAACTCAGTAAATATTACGTATATGATTAAATTGGTGCAAACACATAAATAAATTTTATTAATTCAAACAAACATTTTTTCTATTTTATATGATATAAAATTAAGTTTTAATGATATTAACATATATATATAGTACATTTCTATTATTTATATCTGTTAAATAATATTTTATACTCATATTGTTTTTTGATCATTTGTATTTTCTGTAACAAAAAATTTGAATCATCGATAACAATTTTGTTTGTGGGATGTTTAATAGTTATAATCACTTGTAATTTTAAAAACATTATGAAAAGTTTTAAAACTAATTATTAAGTTGTCAATATTTGTTCAAAATATTTATCAAACGAAAAATCAAAGCAAATTTCTAAATTAAAATACATATGTATTTTTATATGGTACATAATTTATTTTAAGCAATATTAATATATTAATATTTATTAAATGAGACTTCTTATTATATGATTTTGTAATCATTTATATCTTGTTATAACAAAAAAAATTAAACCATGAAAAATTCAATGTAAGATTTTTGAAACTTTAGTCATTTATATTCGTTTTTAAAATTTCAAAATATAACATATACAGAAAAATCTAAATTTTTACTATATAGTTAATGTGGTTGTTTAATTTATTTTAATATGTTAAAATTTAAAAAATGATAGAGAATAAACTAATTTTTATCATATCTTTATTATTCAAAATCATTAATTATCATATATACTTTAGCCACATTTGGTAATTTCGTTATTTTTATTTAAGAAAACAATTAAGAACATTACTAATCAATTTATGATTAGTTTAATAAAAAGCTTATTATATATTTTGATGGACCAACATATTTTTCTATGGATTCTAAGAATGATTATAGTGATGATACGTGGCTACATACGTGGCTACAAAAAATATTATAATGCTTCTCTTTTAATACATATATGGGATGTCTCACAAGAAAATTCGGATCAGACTAATCATTGGTTATTGTTTCCTTTAAAAATTAGCTGGATTTCAGTTCAGAAACCTACGAATTAAAAAACATTCTTATTCTTATATGTATGTGTATAAGTTGTGAGCAACAAACAACACTCTTTGTTCTTTTTACCATAAGATTTTGGGATTATAATTTTTAATTAATTATATACGTATCAAATAGTAGTTTCTAATAAATATTTTACGAAATACATCAGTTACGTGTGTGTGTACATAACTATTTGTTAAACCTGTGGACTGTAATTGTATATGCATGTTAACAAATCAAACCGTGGGTCGCGTGAGCATATACTCTTATTGCATACCTGTTACTGATATAAAACAAATAGTTGGTACTCGGTCAAAAGAAAGAATTATATATTGATTCTATACACAGTCTACTGTGTTCCTTTGTATTCAAAGTTCACCGTCGTCTCCGTGTTATAAATTCGGCATCGACATGAAAGAAATTCCAAAATCAAAATCACAATATTTGTTATATGGGAGGAAAGGTGGTAGGAAATTCATACAAGGAATCTGTTTTATTCAAGAACAATCCAATCGTAGTTTGATCACATTTATGATTAACCTGGTCATGGCACGAAACCAATAGACTTTATGTTTGTTTGGCGAATTATCACGAATAAGATTCTTGAGGATGGGAACATAACATTTAACTTTTTGTAAGTTACAAAAAAAAAAAACATTTAGCTTTTTGACCAATTTGGAACATAAGATACTACATTCTAAAAGAAAACCAAACCAACATTTTTTTGTTAGGATTCTTAGGAAAGATGATTTTTTTATGTGTTATATATAACCATTTTAGGTGCGGGATTAACTTTTAATCATATAGTGCCATCTCTCCAACAAAGTTGCCGAATTATTTTTTCAACTACTTGAACTAATTATGTTATAACAAATTATGAGAAATATTACAGACGATCTACAGCTAATAATTCTATATGCTTTAAGAGAATTCATGTATGCTACACCATTTCGAACTGTCATATAGGATCAATTGACAGTACTTTTTGCATCATATTGAAGATCTTTTGTTAAAAATTCTATTAATTCGTATAATATAATTTGTATTTTTTAAAACTCAAAACTCAAAACACATTACTATAAAAATATTAATGAACCATTAGTCAAACTACTAGATCAAGAAACGAAGCGTTGAATTTGAAAACCAAAAAGTGAAAAGAAAACAAATAAAATAAAAGCTTACCAAAACTCGGTTAAAATTTTCAGCATAGCTATTCTTCATCAAACTTTTTTTTTTATAACAAGGTTCTTGTTCAATCAAATCAGCTACTCGCATTTGAACTCTTCGTTCACAAATCACAAGATCATATAATTGGTATCATATTCGATTCACCAAAATCATAATAAATGAACTTCTTATAGGTTCATAGATTCCGTATTATTTGCTTATACAATGTTGGTTGTTGTTTTTGTTTTTTTTGTTCTTGTACAATGTTGACCGAAAATTATTCTTTATGAGAACAAGAACATTCAAACCCTCGGGAAAATACTAGATGGACACTGGCCAGTCTTGACGAATTAGTTTTTTTCTACCCAAAGAAAAATTTAAAATGATATTCTTGATCTGTTAGGATCTTATTCGTTCTGCCATGTGCCTCCAGTTTTCCGGTTCGATGTATGTTGAAAACTATAGTTAAGCCTAATGTGAACGTGATAAAAATAATCATATATTTATCACTTATTTCAGTTAGAATGATATATATTAATAATAAAAGCTTCTGGTTTCTGTTTCACGTTAACATTCATAGAAAATTTCTTAGTTTTCTTACAAGGTTTCAACTGGTGCAGCTGTTAATGGGGGAAAAGAGATACATAATTATATGCTTAAAAAACTTTGCCATATCAAACAATTCGATCCAATTAATGACGTCTTACTATAGTCGAAGAAATGAGTTTCACGGGCGATCCTAGACATTCAGATTCTTTCGACTCTCTGTCCACCGTTAGTTTTTTTTTTAATTATGGCTCATACTTCCTTTTCCATCTTATGCCTACACTACATATATGTAATAATAAATGAATAAAGCTGCAAATACGTAAAATTATTTATTTATATAGTATATGAGGTTTCTGACTATTACCTAGTTTTATTTAAGTTAGAAACTGGAAAGCAAGCCCGTGTTTGTCGGCTGAATCAGCGCCTTTGATCATCTTCTTAGATTGTTGTCACTTAAATAAGATTTATTGTGTTTTTAGTTCAACTCTGATTTATTATCTTTTTTTTTTTGCAACGATTCAGCATATATATATATATATATTTTTAAAAAAAAAAAAAAAAATTGGACATTAGATTCAACATATAATTAATGTCTAAAAAGGTTAGATTGTGAATTATTTAGTTTCACGTGCATGACATCCACACTTCCACGAAGTTTACGAGTCTTCTCTTGACCTGAAACTTAGTCTTTCACTTAAACTGATGTTTCATCAAAAAGAAAATTGCTTACTTCACATTAAAAGAAAAAACGTAATCACTTACTATTAAATAATATATTTATAATATATTTACAAAATAAAAAAGTGTCTTTACGGAAATTAGTGATATGATAGTTGACAAAAAAAGTCATATGATACATTTTTATGAATCCATTGTTCAAAACAAATTCTCGATTCCGAACATTTATATGTATTGTTTGTTCCTAGTCGATAATTTGTTATTACTAATTGTAAAATAATTTTATTAAAAGTAGGTCCTTTTATAACACCGATATTTTACAATTTCATTTAGTATATAGGTTGATCCCTTGTGTATATTTTTATCTCTGTTCAATTCGAATAGAGTATTTCATTTTGAGTTTTAGTTTAATATATATTTACTACAATGCGCCAGTAGATGACATCTGGATTTATATTTAATATTTTGTCAGCTTTTTACGGAAAGACCATATTTTTATTCTATTAGCCTCAATTATTACTGGGTGTTCAAAAAAAAAAAAGCCTCAATTATTATAGTTACGTTCGTTTTTCTTGTAGTCAATTGAAGTGCCAGGCTAAATCGCCGGCCATGGACCGGACCGAACCAGAAAAGATTTAAAATTAAAGGTTCATAACGTGTCAGGAGCTTGTCGGTCGCTGTCCAGAACATATGACTCGTCTGCATCTGTCATTCATCCTAAACCGACACACACGTGTGGTCTACTTCGGTACGTGTCCCTATTGAACACAGACCCTCTCTAGTGGTCGGCTGAATAGTTTTCTTTCCGGTGCATACAAGGGGTGAAGGGAAAAAGGTAAACCATAAACAATTAAGCAAAATAAAAGAATAGTAAATCATGCATTCATCGTACGTGCACGCACCAAGTCCACATGCTCGGTCTCCCCCGATTGACCTCATCAGTAAGCTAAACACTTTCTATCTAGGTTTCTTTTCTCGTTCTGATAACTTTTTATTTTGGTGGAATGAGAGACCCATACTAATTTTCGGAGCTTAATTATCAAAGAACTTTCTCACTTAAAACGTTTGGAATACCAAATCATGATTAAAAAAAAAAAACTTACAATGTAAAAGAAATCGATTATTAAACTACATCATGAACTAATTTATTCTTTATTGCTTTTTGTTGATAAACTTGTTTTCATAACTGAGATAAAATCCACAGTTATTACGATACTTTGGTTTGTTTAAATTTCATATCCAAGTTCTATTGCCGTAAAATCCAAACAAAATATTCCAGTGAGTCGATATCAAGAAAGTAGTTTTAAATTAGAATATTATTACTTTCTAAATCAAAATTTTTAAATCATAATAGAATGAGATATTGTAGTACATATTGTTAAGAATCAACTAGTATCAACTTGTTTTTGGTAAATTAAAATGCAAAACAATTAAACAAGTGTATTAGGTCTTCGGCCGAATAATCCTCCTAGGGGATCAGCCGGCACTAATACCGAAGACATGGCGTAAAACATTTGTTCTACGGAAGTGTGCAAAACAATTTTCTAGAACATATACAGTATAACATTTTTAAATTAATACTCTATAAATTAATATACACTAAAAATCTCTATAAATAATATAATTTATAGTCTCAAATTGAGTTTTTGATTCAATAAATTAATATTTCTATAAATTAAAAAAAAATAATTTTGATATATTTCTAACATTATTAATTTATAGAGATTTCATTGTATAAAGCATATATGTTGAATGGAAAGCTTACAATTAGTGGAAATAATAGAGGGTCAGTATCAGTTGCGGACATTCAACGTGTGTAAAATGACATGAGGTTTTTGGCATATTTTGTCAAGTATTGATATGATTTCAGGAAAATTAGAGGAAAGTGGAAGAAATGAGCTGTAAAGAGTTGTAGTGAAGTAAGAAATGAGAGTGTGATTACATGTAAAGAAGCTTATTCGACGTCGTTTGTTTGATGTGTTTCTCATCGATTTCCTATCTTTTCTTTTTCTGTCGAAGCATTGCGGAGCTAACACGTTTCAGTCCTCCATTTTCATGTAATCAATAAAAGAATTTTTATAGGAATTTTTTTTTTGTAACTGATATTTATAGAAAATTATGAAATTGTATTTAATAAAAGTATGTTTTGAATTAATTACTTTTAAAAACCTACTAAAGAATAATAACAGTTATTATACACTAGAAAGTAACTTTTCATCGACGTATCTACAAATTTTCAAGTTTTATATCGAATCGGTCGGTGTACGTTATCGATAAATAGGAAACATGCACACCAATAAAATCACTTACAGTATATATAATCCTAACAGACTTCACAATGAATGAAAAAAACTTGATATTAATGTCGATAAAAATTTAATATATTTTGAAATGAAAAAATATATATATATATATATATATATATATTTTTTTTTGAAATGTATTCTCACTCTCCCCCTGGGGTTTTTCATTTATGAATTGAAGTCGTTAAAAAAAAGAAATGTATAATTATTCTTGGACCATAACAGTTCCCTATCACCACGTGGAATAAGAATGAGGAGGAAAAAACATGGAATATAAGGAATTATATTCATATTATTGTATGATTTAACTCTCTTTTGAACTATATTTTACTTTCGACGTGCGTATATATACCTCCAGATTTATTCGGAATACTCGCGATTTGTGAAGTAAATAAAAGATGATGAACAAAGACAAGAGTAAATAGACAGGTAAACGGAAAAAACTGCCAAAGCCTAACGGTATCGCTCCTTTCAACATACTTTCGGTCGTGGATATGGGCCCACTTTATCACCCCTACGGCTTTGCTACGTCTTTGTGACTCAGTTACTTCCAGGCCCACAGGCCCATAACATAATAATTTTTTAGAATTTTATCTCAAATCAAAATAACAGTGATGAATTAGTGTATAAATCCATCACATAAATTAATTAATACAAACAGTAATACTTAATTTGATGCATAATCTACCAATTTTTAATAATTAAATTCCTTTTGTGAAATGCTATTTTTTCCCTTTTATTAATTCAGGAGTTATATATAATTAAAAGATTGTACGAAAATGGAAAAAGAAGATGGAAAATGAGTTGCCACACTTATTGTCGGCCCACACATACACTGCTAAAAGAGAAAAAAAAGTAGGATGCTCTTGTCATTATATGATTTGTTTTTTTTTTCATGCCATTTGCTCTAGACTCTTGTTTTTAGTAGATCTTTTTTAATAGTACTAGTGGGATGACTTTTAACTTTATTTAATTATTTTAGGTTAACAAAAAAAACCCATTGATCTACAGGTGCATGAGAAAAAAAATAAATACAAAGGGATGGTTTATAACTAAAGCAAAAACTGTATACTAATTTAATGATCCATATGATTAATATATATAAGGTTATATCCAGAACAAGGAGATATAAAAACAAAAATATTAGTAACTTGTCTTAAAATATTCAGATAATTTATTTTAAAATATCTTTTTCAAAACATAATTTCAAACAACATATTTTTACCAAAATATTTTATTATAATTAGAAATATAATAAGTAATATATATTTATTCTCTTTTTCAAAAAAAAAATATTTATTCTAAATAGTTTAATATGCTTTTATTCTAAATATAACTGAAAATGATTATAGTTCAATTTGGATGAATAGACGTATGTTAATATAATCACAATATTAATCGAACTAATTCATATTCTTATACTCAAAATCAAAGTTTAACAAGAATGGCAATATATAATTATCTATAAAATATTTTATTGATTTTTATACATATAAATATAAAACAACTTAAAGCATATAAATGAGTTATTTTGTAAAATTTATACATGTACATGAATTTTCAAAAAAAATATTATTTCATTTAGTATAACTCTTAATCGATTGCACTTTAGTTTATTTTTCAAAATAAACTATATCAAATTATGCATAATTTTACTAAATGATATTTGGTAATCTAAGACTATAAATCAGTATTAAATGAAACTAATAAAACTAATCAAAAATCTAAGCTATTTCAACAAAAGAATAGTTTAATTCGAAAAATAGATATAATTTAATATATTCAAATGATAACTAAACTGACTAAATAATTGATACACAAAAATTTTAGATAATAAGTACTATTATTTTAAATAAATTATTATTATTTATTTATTTAATGTGCATAAATACGAAATAATCAATTATTATATATATATATATATATATATATATATATATATATATATATATATATATATATATCAGTAGTGGTATATATAGACATTTGTCTTTTGTTCTTTTTATTCAAGTCGATAACTAATCCTTATTGAGCATATAAATTTATCGGTTACTTATTATAATTAATTAGTGATGATAAGAATCAGAGCGCAGTGATCAAATTGGTACATTGCATTAACGATAAAATTATAATATATCGCCTTATCTTATAAATTAATATATTGTCATTTGCTTTTGTCTTCTCCGTTTTATCTCTATACAACAAAAAGACAATTATAGTAATATGCTTTTTGTTATCGACTTATCGTGACGAGGTGCCTCAGAGCTGATTAACCCATGTTTCTTAACCGGGGTTCTTAACTTATGATTTAATTTTTTTTTACACTTTTCGTATAAAAGACGGCTCTTATATCTCTTATTTAAGAGATGATTCTTAGCTTTTCTTAGTTAAAATCTAAAAAAAAACTAAAAACCGTCTCTTAACTAAAGCTTATAACTCCAGTTAAGAAATTGAAGTTAATCATGGTTTAAATCTCTTAAGTCTGAGCTTCCATATCTTTGAAGAACCTTATTAAATTGAATATGTCAGCTGTAACATTAAACAAATCAGATCGATGAAGACGAAAATGAAATTATGTTAAATAGACAGAAAGAGTTATTAAAATTAAAATCAAGAATATTTGGAGTTTATTGTTGAAAAAACGGGAAGATATCTCCTACCAGAAATAAGGTGATAATATTAAAATTGAAGAGGAAATATCTACCATTACAACACCCAAATCCGCATGGTTTGCAAAAGTGTTTGAAAAGTATGCATATAATTTTTTTTAATCAAAAAAATTCCAAGAAAATTAGGAGAAGATTACCTATACAATCAAAATGATGACTAATATTCAACTCCGATTAACAGAACTACGCTTAGTGAAAATATGAATGATGAGCCATTTGATGTCATGTTTCCATACACTTAACATATGTGTAGTTTGTGATTTTGCACAAGATTCCGACGTCTAATATTTATGAGAGTAAAACACTTGAGTTGACCTATAAATTGGCAATGACGTGCATGCTTAATTGACAATCGTTTGTTTTCTACCTTTAAGTAGCGAACCATCTTTAAATAAAAGAAAACCCGACGTACCAAGAGTCAAAGTAGAACCCGTAATCAAGATCATAACAAGTTTTCAACCACTATATTTGAGGTCAGGGCATATTAAGCATGAGTTACAAGTGGGTGTCAGCATACTTTAAACGATATCAGATTCTGATTTGATGGAATCATCAACGGTTCACAAATAACCTCTTTGTAGTTTTTTTCTACAAATAAAAAGACTAAAAGGAAGTATTCGAATATAATTAATCAAATGTGATGTGCATTGGAACTCTTAGAATAATTTAATCTGAACCGTCTAATTTGGTGGGTCACACACCCAACTTGGTTTCAGTTGGAATGTGAGAATATATGATAATAGTAACTTAAAATTTTATGCTCCGAGTTTCGAAATAAGAAACTCGTTTAGAAGATAAACTACTGTTTTCTGTTAATCAAATAATATCTTAAGGCTCAAGAGCATACTGTAACTTCAAATCACAAGGAGCATATACGTTGACAAAGGCATATCACATATGCTACATTTATTGATACTTTTTTTTATCAAATCTAGGAGGAAAAAAGAAAAAAGACCTTAACATTATGGGAGTTGATTTCATTAATTTTGCTACGATGAACAATAAGCACGCAAGGCCCATAACAAAACCCAAATTATGGTATGGGTTATAACCCCAGTTGACATTTTACATTGTACTATGATAAAATAAGTATTCTTTCCGTTCCTAAAAGTAAAAAATTTATTTCAAAGAAATCTATTTTTTATTTTTTCAATAAATATTTTATTAATTAATTACAAACTTCAACAAAATTAATTGTACTAATTGATTTTTTATTAGTTTAAAGTTATTGAAAAAAATAAACACAAAAAGTTATGCAAATTTAATATATTTTATTAAAATATGTGAAAAATATAGAATATGGATCTTTTAAGAATAAAGAGAGTATGATTTAAAAACAATAAGATCTAGTTAACTATAAAAAAGAGATCTCTCGGGTAGGGAGAATAATTCATTAAACCCAACGAGCTATGGCTGGCTATATCACCGGGATATCCACATAAAGTATCAATACTCCCTCCGTATCAGTTTAACTGGTGTTTAAAGATTTTGATTTTGTTTCAAAATATGTGATATTCTCACAATTCTAAGTAAAATTTAATATCATTTGAAATTTTTGACCAATTATAAAATACCGCATCTTTTTCTTATTGGTTGAATTAGTTTTATTTAATGTTATTTTATGTTACCAAAATTAATTACATTAAAGTTTGTATTTTCTTAATATTTGTGCAAAAAACTTAAACACCTCTTAAAATGATACAGAGGGAGTATATCAATAATTTTTATCTTTCGAACTAGGCACTGGCATTCGGGTACAAATCAGTTCTAGCAAAAAAGTTGCCTAGGTAAATAAATCACCAAGTATTAGAAGTATGAGTACTAACCTCAGTACACTGCTCCTGCATCTCGTGTTTTAGTTTAAGAATGTACTCCCGGCTCGCATCCATATTGTTCAAAGAAATTGCAATCTCAGTTCCAGTGTTTTCCACACCGATACCACCTAAACAACAACCTAGCACCAAGATTTGGCTCTATAAGCGTCTGTTGCAACGCTTCATGGTAATCATTGGCCAACAAGCTAACTGCATTGCTTAATACATCAATCACAGATGACAGAACTAATGTTTAAAGTCTCAGACAGCTCTGCAACACGTAGAACACGTCGTCTACCATTGAAGTGGTAAGACTGTCTAGTAAGTGCTCACTATATAGTTTTCCTCACATTCTTAACCATAAAGAATACTTCTAGTATCACATAAAACCCCGGTCACGTCCTGAATCAATATGCTAAAACTTCCATTTCTGAACGTCTTTGTATATCCCTTGGCAACAACTCAGCATCAACCGACGTCAAAGATTTGATCTTTGACACTATGAACTCGGTATAATCCTCATGACCTAACTGCATCAGAGTCATTTATCTCTTCCACATACAGCTCGACTTCTCTTGGGTCTGGTCCTCAAACGCACCACCAGCAAGCAGATAAAAATTAGTTATCAGAAATCAAACTAGCTAACTTTCTAAACTCCATATAACTTTCTAAACATTATTAAAATTTCATGTATATTATTTTCATTTTGGATTTTGAAAATTTTAAGGTATATTTAAATTTTTATTTTTTACATAAATTAAATTGATATCCAAATCCAAATGGAAATTTATAAATAAAACTGAATGGAACTTAAATCTTTAATCTTGAAAAACTGAAATTCAAATACATCCGAACCGAACCCAAATGGATACAGGAACACATATTCTTTTAAACGTTGTTCTCAGGAGAGTATGAGAAGCTCACAATGGAGTAGTGGTTGACTCGTGATGTTTCGCTGTATGAGCTGTTGGCAATTAGGAATCATTGTTCGGACTTTGTCAAGAATCTGAGAGTCGTTGTTCCCACGATGTGAAGCTGTGAATGTATTTTTCTATCATATATATTCATTTGGGGGGAGGGAGGTCAATGAAAGATGATGTGATCATATATATTTTAGTGTGATTGAGATTTCGTGTGTGTGTATTTCTGTTCTGAAAGAAAATGAAAGCAAAGGCGTTATTGTATTACAACTTTACAATGCTTGACATCTGAGTGATTACAAAATGTTAAAGCATTACGCCAACGCGTTCAGCTCACGTCATGAAAAGCAGTTTTGACTTTTGAGTTTTCACAAATGAACTGGCCGTGGCTTGTAGATCGTTGTGGTTCTTATATCTGCGGGTTCGAACTGGGACGCATTTAACAAAACAGAAACATCTAACATAGTGTTGTTAGCATTATAATATCTCTCTTCTATGACAATATCATGATGCTTCATCATTGCTAATCTTCATTAACACCCCTAAGTCTACAGCTACATAATTTGTTTTGGATAGATAATGACCCGAGAATGTAAGTTTTTGATATACCATGGACAAGTTGTGTGTTTAAAAGCTAGATACAGCATCACCACAATCTCATTTTCTATACAACATTTGATCACCCAAAAAAAGAAAAATTTAAAAGTTTAAAGAATCACAAGATTGTCATTTAGGTGTCACTTGCCGGCTCAAAAAAATAATCAAACATTTAATTTTCCGGAAGTGTATTTTTCTCTCGTTCCATATTTTACCCACAGAAATTACTCTCAAGAGTCTTGGCCACGACGTTTCATGAGTTGTTGTTGTGCCTCTGATAATCCTCTGGTCACTTCCTCATCCTCAGGAGTCTCTTTTTTCAATATCTCATAGTCTGCCACCACTAACTCCCACTTTCGCATCTGCACCACCACAAACAAATTTAAAATTACAATAAAATATTTTATTATTCTTTTGAAATGAACTCCATTGTTTTTTTTTACCTTAGTGTTACAATCAACTCTTCTAAGGCGAGCTTTACGGTAGCCTGGCCGGACAGAGATTGCTGCCGTGCAATCATCAACAGATTTTTCGAACTGACCTAACTTCGACCGACAAGCTGCACGATTACAGAGCAAAACAGAGTTCCGTGGATCATGGTCTAGTCCCTCACCATAAGCAGCACACGCCTCTTCGAACCGTCCATCTTTAAACAACTCGTTTCCTCTGAACCGAGCTTCAGTCACCGCTTGAGCTCTCCGTGAAACCATGGCCACCTCACGGTTATTCCCATCCAGCTGGCCGGCGCGTTGGATCGCTTCCACAGCTTCGTCAAATCTGATGCAAGTCAAATATTAAACTAGAGTTTTCAAACTGAAGACACGTATATTAGTAACAAACAGTCAACATGGGTTAGCACATAAATTGTGAAATAAAATATGGATTTAGAACTATATTTGTGATATTAAATCAGTATATTCAAAATTGATCTGGTTACACACACTCAATACCAGGCTAAAACAAAATAACCAAAGAGCTATAAAGTAATAAGACAAGAATATTCAAATTTCAGACTATTATGTAACCCTAATATATAATAAACCAAGAATAAAACAAACCTGCCAGAAGCCAAGTGAACCTGAGCACGGACAACCAAGAAACCTGCATAACCGACCGGTCCGTAGTACCTTGTGCTGGTTTCCACATCGAAAACCGGACATTTGGACAAAGCATCATCGGCTTCTTGATGTCTATGTGTCTTCAACAATGCTTCGGCTTGCAATGCGTATACCTGTGGAGCTGCATCAGCTCCTGAAGAGATTGTGTTTGTTGTCTCTGTGATCAGACCATTCCAATCACGTAGCCTCTTAGCTTCTGTGCACTTATTGAGATGTGTCTGAACAGCTTTCGCCTTTACTATGTCTTCCGGATCAGCCTCTGGACCCGAATGCTTGAAATGATATATAGATTTCTCCACTTCTCCTAACCTTTTAAAAATTATGAGATATTTCAAAACGTTTTAATTTATTTTTTTAAAATGTTTTGATTTGTTGAGGGTTTTAGATTACCTGAGGTACAAGTTACCCAACCGATGATGTGCTCTATGGTAATGAGGTTCGATTCTGATAGCTTCTCTGCATTCGAAAACCGCGTCGAGAATCCTCCCAAGTGCAGTCAAAGCCGCGCTCTTGTTGCTACGGTACGCAGCTTTGTTAGGATCAATGGCAATGGCTGCATCATACAAAGCTAAAGCCTCAGCGAAGTTCCCATTCTTGTAATCTTCATTCCCCATTATCTTCAACGTCTCTGGATCCATTCTCGTTGAGATTGCTCTACACAAAGACCCTGATTGATCTTGGCTCTTTGTTGTCACCGTTGCGGGAGCAGCCACATTCGTCCTCGTCGCAACATATCCTCCACCGGAATTAACATTACCGTAACCTAGGGTCGTTGCTGGTCCGGACTGGTTCAGATTGCCAAGGTTGCCATATAACATCACATTGCTAGAAGATGCACGAACCAAACCGTTGGCTCCTCTTGACTTCTGATGATCGGTGATCATGCTTTCAAGCTCACCAGATAAACCAATGGCCTCTCTCGGCACTTTCCTCTGTCCTCCTCGGTATGGATCAACGCTACTACTATTGTTGTTGTAACTACTCCGTTGTTGGTTCTCGTAAGTCCCTAGTTGATGGTTATTAGGGTATTGGTTAGAAGAGGGTTTTGATGGCACGACCGATCTCTGATTCTGATTCTGGATCTTGTTGTTCTGGATCGTCTCTACGGAAACCTTGACGTCATGGTGAGGCTTCTTTAAGTCGTTTCCGGGAGATTTAGTGAACTGAATGTTGCTGGTGGCGGTCGCAGCCGTAGATGTGCTTTTCTGGCTACCGTTGTCGGTTGGAGTAGGTTTCTTGGACCACAAGTTACGTCTACCGAACATTACGCTCAATAAACCACAACCGGATCTTCTCTGCGCCGCGTTCTCCCCCATCTTAAGAACCGGCCTGAGAATCTGAATACCCTCTTCCTCCGAAAGAAACAAGTTCTAGATTCAGAAAGATTTTAGAAAACAGAGATCAATGGCGATGAGAAGAGAAATATCTCATCTCTTAAAAATGAAGAACAGAAGAGGGAGAGAGACAGATGTGATTAGGCTTTTCTTGGTCGGACGGTAATTAGGAACGGAAGAATCTTCCGTTTCGTGTTTTGTAATGGTGTCATAAATTTAATATATATATATGTGTCATTTACGATTTTAGGTTTTAACTATGGGAATGAAAAGGATATATGACTATTTGCTGAAAAAAAGAAAGAAAATTAAACGTCTAGAACATGTTTAATTTTGTTATTATTCGATGTCAAATGAGTTGGTGGTGAGCTTGAAAATTGATGCCAATTCATTAGTGCTTAATTCATCTCCTACATTCTGTTTATTAATCTGTCAGCTATTTCTTTCTTTCTTTTTTTTTTCATTTTGCTAGTTTATTTTATTTAGAAGTTATATAGTTGTTGCCTACTAACTCGATCGTGTAAGGGGGGAGAGAGGGAATATTTAGAAAGTGGGAGATCTGTCCGTAATTTAGTCCCGTGTTTTTCTCCACTCGATTCCATTTTTAGATGTTTTTATGGAGAGCACGTATTGTCTTTTAACCCTTTTATGTAAACAAAGCGTGTTTTGGTGAACCATTCTAAGAAGTTTATATATGAAATAAAAGTAGTAGAGAAACACGTATTCAAACATATTGATTTCATATTGCTGACTAGAGAGAGAAGCTTTTAGCCTTTTACATTATATATAACGTATGACCAAGTCATGGTATGGAGGCTAGGCTAGGCTCTTTCCGTTCTCTCAACCGGATCAGAGAGTAAAAGCTTAGCATTCCTTATTTAAGTCTACTAGACTCGCTGGACAGTATAAGAAATGCACGTAATCAAACATGGATGGTTTAGTGGCAGTGGTAAGTAGCTTTTGGAAATGTAAACGATCCGGATTCGAATCAACTTCGGGATATTAAATATGTGTAATCACCCAAATATGAAATTGTGTTTTAGACCTTATTTGAATATCTGAAGAAAATATTCATTTGTAGCTTACATCTGTTTTTAGAGATTAGTCTCAGCTATTCCGCAAACGCAGTATATTCCGAATTAATCCCAAAAAAAAAAAAACTTAGCTGCACGTGTATAGAGGATTGCCAAGAAAACTCACCTGTGGTCGAATACAGATTGATTACGTCATATGTAACTATAAGGGCCATATAAAGCCCATTTACTTTTGTTTCAGGCTTCAAGGATTGGATCTCGTGTCGGGTCAAGATGTGGTCCCTATAAAGCCGTTTCTTGAAGATTTTGACAAAACATTATTTGTTTGTTTGAAAGACGGGAGCATTTTGTCAAATGCATTGGCAATTGCCGGCACTGGATCTTGGGCTTCTCATATTTAAGACAAATAAACGTAGGACTGAGCATTTTATCCGATATCCAAATCCGTATCTGAATCCAACAGGAAAAACAAAAACCAAAATCTGAATCAAGTAATAAAATACTAGAACGGGTTTGAATTATAAGAGATTAGATATTCGAATCCGAACGGTTAATATCCAAACTCGAATGAATATCCAAAGATAACCAAACATATATATACTTAACCCTATATTTCTACTTTACTTTTCTCGTTTTATTTAAAATAATTTATATTAATGCTGCACATTGCTTAAAATCAAATTATATACATATAATTATTTGCAAAATTATTTGCTACTCACTTAAAATATATATCAAGCTCTTGTTTCTTGCATTAACAAAATTATATCCAAAATCTCAAAACAATAACTAAATTAGTGTCTTTATATTTTGATAGCTTTATCTCCAAACTTATTAATAGTTTAATCTATTAAAAATTAGAAAACCAGTTAAGTTAAAAATATATTTTAAATACAAAAAAAAACTTAAATAATGAATACATTTTTTTCTTCAAAATCTAAATATCCAAACTCGATTCGAAATATCAGAACCCGGACATAAAATACATGGACCCGATCCGAAGTAGAAATATCCGAATGAATTCTATACTTCTATAACAAAATACCCAAAAATTTTAAATACCTGATCCGGACCCGAATAGGTACCCGAACACCCAATTCTAGATATACGAATAAAGTCAAAAGTCTAATTTTACTATAGCTGCCACGTGGGATGTGTCTTTGTCCAATCACATATTCACATGCACCCTTTCTTCATTTGATACACTCTTGTTGAACGCATGCTTGTTTGAATGTCTAATGATTCATATCGTAAGTTTGAAAACTTGGAATGTATATTTTTATATAGCTTCTAGTCCACACTTGTAAGTTGTAACTACTATACAAAGCGAAATAGTAGAAGTGTAACATCTCGTGATCATGTAGGTTCCAGGCTGGTTCTGCAGAACATCGATCCCAATCCCTCGTTTGTGAGCCCTCGCTGACTCTTTAAGTAGGTTGTTGGTGCGCTTGGCCTTCTTCGAACTCGACTTTTATTGTAACCATCTTTCGTGGACTCCAGTCTGGTTCTGCAAAGCACCGACTTTAACTTCTCACCTGGGAATCCTAAACTTCCCTCATGTAAGTTATTTGTGCGCTCGGCGTTCTTCCGACCCAAAAACTCACGTTTTAACAACTCTCTCACAAGATAAGTTGTCACCAATTGAGTTGCAGATTAATTGGTGACAATTTATCTTGTGGGAGAGTTGTTAAAAGGTGAGGTCCTAGGTTCGATGAACACCAAACGCATTAATAATCTATCTGGAGAGAGTTAAGAGTTCACAGGTGAAGGGTTAGGGTCGATGCTCTCCAGAACCAGTTTGGAGTCCACGAGACTGATTGTTATAAGGAGTATGATTAAATTTAGAACGTTATGTTTCAGAATACTGTTTTCTATTTTCAAACCAACTTTACTGCGATGTTTAAACATTATCTGTTCATAGATCAAAACTATTACATAGGCAAAAAAGTTATGAATATTTCAGTCCAATAAACTTGAGTCTCTTTGGTTTGTTTTGTATATATGTACAAAAAGAGGCATCTAATTAAGATTGAATTCAATCTATCGGGGATAAGTTCGTATCTTATAGATAAGTCTTAGAAGAAAAGTTTAGGCCATGATTATCGGCGTCCCACTTAGAATATCTTAGCATTAATAGGATTATAAATAAATGAAAAACATGCAATTAAAACTGGGACGGCCTTAGTTAAGAGTTTTTCGGTGGCGTCCTAAGGAGACATGTGCCATGTCGCGAATGGCCGAAAAAAAAAGAGTAGGGCAAAATCGATTTGGGAACACTTTCCTCTTCTCTCTCGATCTCTCCTATTCTCTCCAGATCTCTCGACGATCTCTCCTCTTCTCTCCCGATCTCTCGGCGGTTCTCCTCTCGATCTCTCGACGGTGGTCTCTCGACTCTCGGCGGTTCGCCTCTCGATCTCTCGACGGTTCTCTCTCGACATTCGACGGTTCTCTCTCGACTCTCGACGGTTCTATCTCGACTCAACAGCGGTTCTCTCTCGACTCAACAGCGTATTCATCGATTCGAAGTTGAAGAGGGTAGGTGTTCCTCCTCTGTATCGAGTCTTTGCATGTATTAGGAATTGCATCGCGTTGTAGATTTAGGGATTTCAAAAATCTATAATTGGCTTTCTAGTCTGTGAGAGTGTGAGAGAGTGTGCTTATTTGATGAAAGTATTGAACATGTGTTTCGGAAATCAATACTAATTTGATGAAACTGAATTTTTTTTTCCGTTTGATTCTGAGTGTTTTGTTAGGTGTGGTTCGTCTGCAATTACCGGAAAAGGAAACAACTCTAAGAAGAACAATCATCTCGCCCAAAGTTGAAGGTAATTGACTTTCTCTTCAGCTCTCAAAGTAATCTTGTTCGTATAATGACATGATGGTAATCTAGTTTGAATAGTTTGAAATAACTCTCTAGTTTGTTTGCAACCAAATCGTCTAGACTTGGACTCTTGTTTCTGTAATGAACTATGCTAGTTTGTATACCTTTATTGCTAGTTTGTGCTGTTTGAAATGAAAGGCTAATGAACTATGCTAGTTTGTATACCTTTATTGCTAGTTTGCCATGTCTGAAATGAAAGGCTAGTTTGATTGAGACCAAGTCTATTATGTAAATGTCATCATTAACGGTTACTTAATGCACTTGCAAAGTTGGTTGTGTAATGTGTAATAACTGAGATGTACTTTGGTAGTTAGGTCATTATGTTGTGTTAATTACAGTTTCACCTATTAAACCGAGCTTCTAGGAGATAATTTTTTTACCATCATCTTCTTTCTCTTCTCTTCTCGGGTCCCTTCTCTCTTCTTACTGCTATGAATCCGTATAGCCAGTCCTCTGGTTATATGGGCCTTCTTCAGAATCAACAGGAAAGTGTTCTCCATGAAAACTCTCCTTATGAGAGTTTTCATGGTGGATCTTCAGAAATCCCTCAATTCAGTTCTAAACAACGTGAGGCTCCAACTCCACCTACAGACATACCCGTAGAGCGTGGGAAGAGACACAAATGGACCCCAGCGGATGACGAGCTTCTAATCAGTGCCTGGTTAAACACATCTAAGGATGCTATAGTCGGCAATAACCAAAAGTCTGGGACGTTTTGGCAACGAGTAGGAGATTATTTCTTAGCGGCACTACTTCGAAGAGATGGTTGTGAAAGTAGCGAACATCTCCATTATAAGCAGAGGTGGCACAAGATCAATGATCAAACTAACAAGTTTTGTGGTGCATATGCGGCTGCAGAGAGGCAAATTAGTAGTGGTCAAAATGATAACGATGTTATGAAGGTGGCCCATGACATCTTCTACTCTGATCAGGAATCAAAATTTACACTTGAGCATGCTTGGTGTGTGTTGAGGCATGAACAGAAATGGCTTAGCCTCAACACCACTAAAGGTTCTGGAAATTCAAAGAGGAAAAGCGGTGAACCAGGTCCCCAACTGTCTTCCACAAGTGTTACTGACCATGAGCTCCGGCCTGAAGGTGTCAAGCCTGCAAAAGCTAAAAGGAGTAATGGTCAGGAGAAGTCGGTTGCTGATTATACAAGCGTTTGGGAAATGAGGCAGGCGGAGCTCGCGAGGAAAGAAAAACTCTCCAAGCTTGCCATACTAGACATTTTACTTGCCAGAAAAGAACCCCTCAGTAAGGCAGAAGAAGTTGCCAAAAACAAGCTACTAGCCGAGTACTTTTAGCTTTCTAGTCTCGCATAAACAACCTCCTTAAGTGTCTTTAATTTATGCCTAGCTTTCTATGTTTTAATGTACTATTTTGGTTACGAGTTCCTCTATGTTTTTAATGTCGCAAGAACAAGATCATCTATGTTTATAATGTACTTCTATCTTTATGTTGGTTATGCTATGAATGTATGTGCTTCGTGGTTGTTGAACTTGGTCGTTGGTTTATTAAAATGAATGTGCTTCTTTATTAATTAACTCTCTAATATTACCCTTGTTATTTTTTACAGGTTTCATCAAACATGGGTCTTGACTACAGCTACACCCAACCTTCCCAATATGAGGAGTTTGCTCGTGATGAGGCAGACAGTGACAGCAAAATTGAAGCGCTGATTCGTCAAGACCAGGCAGAGCTAAGTTACGTGAACGGTGAGGAGATTCTGTATCCTCCGCAGCCTGAGGTTGAATTCGGTTTTCCACAGACATGCTACTATGGTAGTCAACCCCAGCTAGCTACATCGCAGAGTAGAACCGATCCAGGTAGAAGATACTACACATGTTCTAACGTTGATGATGGAGAGTGCCATGTTTGGAAATGGTGGGATGAGGCTGTAATGGAGGAGATGAGAGCCAGGGATAGACACACACTTCAGTTAGCCGAAAAGGTAGATTCTCTGAACTTCTTGAGTGACTACGAGACTGAGCAGAAGCTGGTTAGGCTAGAGAACCTTGTGTTTGAGTTGGCAAAGAATAAATCAAGGTCTAGCTTTGATTACTTTGTTGCGGTTATGGCCATTGTCATTATTGTAATAGGTATTTTCCTCATCTTTATGTAATATGTTTATGAGGAATGGATCATTGATCATGTTTATGTAATCTGTGTAATGACTTATGTTTTTAATGAATTGATCATTGATCTAACCTATAATGTTTTATGACTATTGGAACTATTTGTACTTACGTGAATATCTTTTGCTCGTAAGTGACGGTCTTGTGATTGAATATAACACCAAAACTTAAGTGTGCTCGTGAGTGACTTGTATTGTCAAGTGTGCTCGTGAATCTGTGTGTGTCACAGGAGTACTTGTATTGTGACAAGAAATAAAGTTAAAGGGTCACAAGTTGTAGTAAAGGGTCACAAGACTAACAAGAAACAATCAAAGAGTATGATCTTCTTTTTCCTATAAATAAGAGAAACCAACTTCACAATTATATATATCCACCTCTCGTTAAAAACATACTTCTCCTCTCTACTTATCTCATTCAAAACCTTTGTTTTTTTTTCTTTCACAATGGCATCATCTTCCCATTATCACTACCACAAAGATGATGACGCTGAATTCGAATCTATGTTTGAGGAATTCTTAGAAATTCCAGATATTATACCCGAACCAAAAGAGCGAAAAAACGTATTTTTATTGAGAGAAACCGAGAAGACGGGCACAAGAAGCTTTGGAATGATTATTTTAGCGAAACTCCAACATTCCCGCACAATATATTCCGGAGACGGTTTCGAATGAACAAGTCATTGTTCTTGGGTATTGTGCATCGTCTCTCCGAAGAATTTGAGTATTTTAAACCAAGAGAAGATGCAGCCGGACGGTCTAGTCTATCTCCGCTCCAAAAATGTACCGCAGCAATTCGTCAATTGGCGTATGGTGGTGGGGCTGATACCGTTGACGAATATGTCCGACTGGGTGAAACAACAGCTAGAAAATGTTTGCACCATTTTACCGCCGGAATAATCCACTTGTTTGGCGATCAATACCTAAGACGTCCAACACCGGAGGATCTGGAAAGACTACTATATATTGGAGAACAACGTGGATTTCCAGGAATGGTTGGAAGCATCGACTGTATGCATTGGGAGTGGAAGAATTGCCCAGCCGCTTGGAAAGGAATGTATTCACGAGGAACCGGAAAACCCACAATTGTGTTGGAGGCGGTAGTTTTGTACGACCTCTGGATATGACACGCGTTTTTTGGAGCTCCAGGTACTATGAACGATCTTAATATTCTTGATCGATCACCTGTTTTTGATGAAATAATTAACGGAAACGCTCCGGAAGTCAATTACCATGTCAACGGAAGGGAGTACCATTTGGCTTACTATCTCACCGATGGTATTTATCCGAAATGGGCTACTTTTATTCAATCTATCTGACTCCCACAAGGTCCAAAACATTGTTTATTTGCTAAACACCAAGAAGCCGTCCGAAAAGATGTTGAGCGTGCCTTCGGAGTCCTCCAAGCTAGATTCGCGGTTGTTAGAAATCCATCTAATTTATGGGATAAAAACAAAATAGGAAATATTATGAGAGCATGTATCATACTCCATAATATGATTGTCGAAGATGAACGAGATTCATACACTAACGCTTCAGAATTTCAACAAGGAGAAGATGTGGATCCTACTTTTGTAGTCAAACGGACTACAAATCTCGGTACTACAATGAGACGTCGAGCAGAAGTTCGGAATACACAAGGCCATCAACAATTAAAAGAAGATTTGATTGAAAATATATGGGCTAATTTTGGACATTTTCCGAATATCTAGAATTTTTAAGTTTCTATGAATTCAATAAAATGTTATTTTGTTTTTTTTTTAATGTTTTTAATTTTTTTTCCTTCTTTTTTTTTCAAGTTTGTAATTTCCTCATGTTTTATATTTTAATGTTAAATGTTTTATTTTAAATTTATCTTTAAAATGTCATTACTTATTAAAAATGTATACTTTATTAACTAAGAGATATCTAAAAGTCCTACCAATAATCCTAACTTTTAGCATTGTCCTTAACTTTTTCTCTTAACATCAAAATAATATTAAACTAATCTAAGGACTTAGAAATTAGTCCCACCAATAATCATGCCCTTATAATGTAAAGAAAAGTTTATACCGACTTAAAGACTTGTATAAATACGTACGTTGTAGATTGGTAAATTAAAGCAAGTCAGTCTCATGAATTGTATAGTCTTCGTATCATTTAAGAGTGGGTGGGACCTGTTCAAAGTTTACTTTGATCATTTCGACAATTTTACAGGCTTAGCTGAAAACGTAAGTAAAAGTGATTAAAAATGAGTAAAGATAAATCTTGTTATTTTTTCTTAGGGCTAAATCCTGATGAAAATTAAACTTGATTTATCTTTGTTATTTTTATTTGTCCAAAGAGGAGTAACCAGTTAACACAACCGCTTTTCTAAATGGAGTAAACAAATCTGAAGCAAATGGTTAATACATGTATAACTGTCTTCTAAAATAATAAGCTGAATTGGTCTCAGTTGATTGGTTTATCAGCTAAGATAAGAGTAAGACTGATGTAAACACCAACAATTTCTTGTATATCAATTGAGAAACATTACAACATTATTTTGTAGCCACGTGTCACCGTAAAAATGAAATTCATAATTCTTAAAGAAATAGGTTGGTCCATCTTAACTTATAATATACTTCTTACTAAACTAACTATTAAATTATTAAATAGTGTACAAAAGAATATTTTTGCACTTTCCTTAAATAAAAACTACAGAACTGCCTAATATGATTAACGTATATATGATAATTAATGATGATGAATAATAAATATTTGATAATAATTTGTGTATCTTAGCTCTTTTTCTGTTTAATTTTATATTATTAAAAAATATTAAACAATCACATTAACTATATAATAAAAAAATTTATATGTTATATTTTAAATTTTTAAAACGACTACAAATTACTAAAAACGTTAAATGTCTCACACTAAAATTTTGTGATCAATAGTTTAATTTTTCTGCTAATAACAAGATACAAATGATAATAAATCGTATGAATATGAAGTCTCATTTACTAGACATTCAGATCATATATTACATATGGTTTAAAATTAAACTATATAACATAGAAAAATATTTATATATGATAATTTCTAAATTTGTATTGAAAAAGTATTGAAACCTTAATATTTTAATTTTGAAATTTGCATTCAAAAATTCGCACATTAGAAATTTTGTATTTATCATACGAGTATAAATTCTCAATAATAAATATTTATATTAAAATATACTATATATTTATATTCATGTCATTGAAATTTAGTTATATACCATATAAAATAAATAAAATGATTGTTTTGATTAATTTACCCAAAAAGTGTCGTAAATAAACAAGATGTATTGTTTTGATTTATGTATTTAATCTAATTTAATTATATACATAATATGTAAATGAATACAAATAAATAATTATATATAAAATATTTTTATATATAACATTTATCCCGCATAATCGCTCGGATCTTAAGCTACAAAACAATCGTATTTTTTCAAACCTCTTAAAACGAAGTTACTCGCAACTAGCATAAGATAAGTTACAAACTAGCATAAGATATTATCACTCCCCTAGATATTATAGTAACAACTAACAAGTGTGGATTCTAGGCGAGTGATTGGATGTGGAAGAATCAAACCAGTGACAATACCAACAAAAACCTAACCGACAAAACAAAAATATTCTTATAAGTGGAGGTAATAATATATTCTTTTTGGAATATAATTATTGCTTAACCATGGGTAACAACAGCTTAGACATTCGCTTGAAAAAGGGAAATAATAAAATACTTATTTACGGAAAATATTAAGAATTGTTGCTAACATATCATAACAATCATATTAAGAATATTTTTTTCACATGTGTATTTTAATAGTTTATTTCTTCATGTTAATTTCCCGTTTGATTTAATCAACTGTATCGGATTAATTTTATTTGTTTAGGTTGGACATCGTGTATTGTTAATGTTTACTTGGTTTTGGTTTGGTAAATCTTTAGTTTTTAAATATATTATTTTATTTCTTTGTTTATCTAGAAAATTTAGAATTTGTCTTTCTGCATAAGTTTGATTCTGAAATAAATGGTCCGTTTTATATTGTCCTTTAAAGATGATTTAATATAAGATGTGAACAATGCGATAGACAAAAAATGAGAATCATATGTTAATATTTTTTCTTCAGTTGATTTATTTATTTATGATAATTTCTGGTTAAAATTAGAAAGAAATTGTTTTAAGATATGTGTAACACCAGTTCAACATCAACAGTGTTTGTATTAATTAATAAATACGAGGGGACCATAGAAAAGGAAAAATAATAACAGTGCAAGGGTTATCTTAAGTGCATTTAGATTGTGATATTATAAAGGAGGATCTATATGAAAACTTTGAATGTCTAAGGTCTGTATTTTGTATGTCTGTCACTTTGAATTTTATATATTCGTAATTTTCATATTCATGATATGTAAATTATCAATTGGTGTAAGAAAATATGAAGTATTTATCCTCGTTTCAACTTCCAAACATTTTTGTCTTTTAATTAATAGTATGCACACTTTGTTTTTGTAATATGTGCATCCAAACCTAAAATAACTAGTACAATTAGCATAAGCAATCTAATGGGTTCTTCGAAATCGATTTTGACGCATGTGCGTTCTTTCGAACATGAACTTTAGAAAGACAAGTGAAGCTTTTTTTTTTGGGGTTTTTTTTACTCACATCATATATATTTTTTTTGTCTTGTTTTAGTTATTTCTTTCTATCTGTTTATTGTTGAGTTTTCTTCTGGTCGCAACTGACTTAGCCCTTCGGATCATTAATTTTAATATAAGTATTTGGTCTAAAAAAAAGTAACCTAATGGCAGGATACAATTCTGTGAGGGATTTGACAGCTTTAACGTCCCACAAATGCAAGTTTATGGTCTGATTCAGATGTGAATTAATTCGCTAATGAACCATCGATACGAGTTTTTATATCATATTTTAAAATATTTCAAAATGTGGTACTAAGTGAATTACATATTATCAAAAGTTATATAAGCCATTTAGCATGTTGAAATTATAGTAAAAATCTATATCAAATTATTATTTCATGATATTAGTAATATTATAAATTTCCATAATAGTATCATTATTATAAATTTCATAATAGAATCATTATGCAAATCAATGTTCTAAAAATGCTAGACGGTGATTAAGCGTCTTATAAAGGACTATTATTTAGACGGATGCCTAGACCAATATTTTTAACATCTAAATTTAGAAAAATAATTTTGATCATGTCCGATTTGTTGACCAGGTGCCGTCTAAATCGATTTTTAGAACACTTTCAAAATAATCAAGATATATAAACTGATATTATAATAGTATTAAGTATTCAACTAGATTTTGACCCGTGCTTCGAAAGCGCGGGGTTTATGGGTTATATACGAAGTTGGATATGAGATAATATTTTGAGTATATTGTGTATTATTATGTTATAAAGTCGTATTATATCGAATACAAAAATTTGTTTAAAATTATATAACTTATGAATAAGTTTATTCGAATTTTTTTATATACACTCCTATGTAACGCTTTCTTAAGTATAAAAATTTTACCTAAATTTGATAAACGAACCAAACCAATACGAAATACAGATTGAGGTTCAGGATTGAGAAAAAATACCTATTAGATTTTTTTGGACCTGCGGGTCTCTGTTGGACTCCGGGTATCCAAAGTACCTAGAATGTTTTGTTCATATTATGTATATTTGAGTAATTCATATATGTTCTCAGTATAAAAATATTATTGTAAATTTTGGATTCGTGTTTTCTGTTAGTTTCAGGTTGTGGGTAAAATTTCAAATTTTAAAAATATATTTAAAATATTGCATATTTTTGGTTCTCGGGTAAGATTTTGGTCTTTTAGATATTTAGTTATTGCTGGTATTTGTTTGATTTTGAGTATTTTCGTGTTTTGATTTTTTTAGCTTTTCAGATTTTTTAGATTATTTTGTCCTAAATACTCGAACCGAGCTAGACTCATTACGTAGCCAAAGTACATAGTAAATTTTACAGATACTTGAATTATTGACTCAAACTTGTCTGGAACTAAAAGGAACAAATCTGAACAAAAAAAAATTCAAATACCTAGTTGGATATAAGTGTCCAAGATCCAAAGAACTTGGACCTGAAAGAAACCGATTTATATTTGACCCGAATGCCCAAATCTAACCTTTCATTATATTTTTGTGCATTTTATAAAAGTTACATTTGATCAGTTGGTGAAACTTAAAATTTATTTGAGAGGTTTTTGGCTAATTTAACATATAGATTTGTAGGTTTTTTGTTGAGCTGTAAAAAAAAATATTTGTTGGGTTTTTGATAATTTTAAACGTATCTTAAATACTAAATTTTTATTTATCAATAAAATAAAATTAACATAATATATCATTTTTAAACTTATCTTAATTATGAAGCTAATGAGACATATTTAGAGAATAGTATAATAAAGTATATGTGATAATATTTTCGTGAACCAAATTTATGTGATCGTATATATATGGTATAATCTTTTTGTTTACAAAAAGATATGAGTCCAATAAATAAAAGCTTTGACTAAATGATTGTTAGAAAAATTTAAGGCAACATATTGTTTGTCCAACTATTGTAAGACTAAAATATTATTAGTTAATGAAAGGGTTCAAACAATTTTTTTAAGTAAATTTATTAAAACTCCTTCCCTTTTAATAGTATTTATCAATGAGAAAATACGTAGTAAATAGTTAATGTCAAAAAAAGTTGATAATAGTTCCAACTATATATCTAAATGCTTTGCCAAAAAAAAAAATTTTTGTTAGTTATATTTTTATATTAGTTATAACGTATAACTTACTACATTTTGATTATCTCTTTCTAAGATTACAGACTGAGAAGAGTTATTCTTGGGTTCACCCCCTAGGGTGAACTTCTAGGTTCACCAACCAATAGAATTTTACTATTTTAAATTCGACATCTTTTAAAAAAAGAAATAAAATATTGTCATGTTATTATGTTTTTAAAATAAAAAGGTAAAAAAAAATAGTTGTTATAAAAGAAAAGATTTTTTTTTTGAAATATTGTTAACATCGTCAGCAAAACACTAAACCCTAAATCCTAATCCCTAAATTCTAATCCCTAAACCCTAAATCCGAAACCCTAAACCCTTGGATAAACCCTAAACCCTTGGATAAATCATAAACTCTAAATAAAAAACACTAAACACAAAAATCCTAAACCCTTGAGTGTTTTAGTATTTAGTGTTTTTGATTTAGAGTTTATGATTTATCCAAGGGTTTAGGGTTTACCCAAGGGTTTAGAGTTTCGGGTTTAGGGTTTAAAGATTAGGATTTAGAGTTTAGTTTTTTCTTAAAAATATTTTTTTTGTAATTACTACTATTTTTATTTTTTATTTTTTGTCTTTTTATTTTAAAAACATAATATAACTTGATAATATTTTGTTCTCTTTTATAAAAGATATGAAATTTAAAATAACATAATCCTATTAGTTGGTGAACCTAGAGGCTCACCCTAGGGAGTGAATCCAAGAATAAGTCGACTGAGAATACACGTTGAAATACTTGCGTTGTTAAAGTGTAACCATATATATGTATTGTAGATGTAAAAAAATTGTAGATGGAAGAATAGAACAACAAATATGAGTAAGCGAGGAGCAAAATACACAAGTTGATCCATTTGCTAAATTTAATTTTCTCACCGATCATTGACCCGGTCAAAGGCTGTGTCCTCTGTTTGTCAAGTTCTGATAAATGTCTCTAATCATACCAAATGTCGCTATTTCACATGTAATTACGCAGCTTCGTACATATAGATGCCGACTGAATATTAGCCTCTCACTCAATTCTTCTTTTGGAAACACTGATACAATTCTGTTACATGAAAAAGTTAAATCTAGGGATAATTCTCTTATAATATGATATTCTTTTAAAAGTAATCAGTAATAAAGGAACCATGTTTATTGCTTGTGTCCTTTTCATATAGAATACAACCCTTTAACCAAAATCTTAAGAGCTTTACACTATTATCATTTAAAAGTTTAATAAATAAAAATTTAAAACCTTTATATGTTCAATGTTGGCTAATCCCGTCTACCATTTCTAGTATTCCATTCACATATGTAAAAACATTCCGAAGTACTCATTGGGAAACGCAATTATAACGAAACGGACTAAATTTCAATGCTTTTTAAATGTGCATTACTGTCAAGTAATCTTTATATATATAATACAGTTTACTCTCTCCTGGTGAAGCCACCTCAGCATCCAGGTCACAAACTCGAAGGCTCTGGACGTGACACGTGTCTCAGCTGCTTGAAACGCATCACTTCATTAATTCACCGGATGGGCTTATTTTGTTACGCGTGTTTTGTAATATTTGGGCTAATAATTTCAGATGGGCTTATTCTTCTAATTTATTCACACCGAAGCTGGCCAGCCTTGAAAGGAGAACAATATATTCACGATTTGCTAGGGTTCGTCGTCTTTTTCCGATCTCTGACAACGGATTTCCAAGATGGTGTGTGAGTCGAATCGTCATGAGGAATCCCTGGTAGAGTTTCATTGGCGTCATTTCATAGCCGAACCGTCACGAAGAATCCATGGTCAAGTTTCATTGGCGTCGTTTCATGTAACGTTCTTCTGCTCTGAAACTTACGGGATCCATTAAAGTCGCCATTAACAACCCTCTCTGGAGGCGGTGGATAAACACCTATAAAAAGGTCAGTTTTCTTCCCACTGAATATCATCCTCAACTCATAACAACACCAGAAACTTATTTTCATTATCATGGCAAACTGAAGGCCGGATGATCAGCATGTACTTTAACATCGTGGATTTTGGCCAAAATCAATAAAAGAAAGTTCCAGTAACCAGAGCTTTTGCCGGGAAACCAGAGCAAGCAGAGCGATTGCTCTGGCATTTTTTGATGTGAATTTTGGGGAGCTTACGTATTCAGAGGTTAGAACAAACTATTTCCTACTGTTGTTAAGGTCCTAAAGAACACTTACTATTTCACTCATTTAAAGGTTTATACTCCAAACTTTTCTGCCACCAAGTGGCACCATTGTTTGTGTGAGTGTTTTTGACAGGCTGCTATGCAACTCCATGAGAAACTATTAGTCTTTGATGAGGATCGAAAGGTGATCGTTGCAGGGAGCTTAAATCCAAAATTAGTGGGAGGTAGGCCTGGCAACTCCATGTTGTATTATATTTCGTTTCCAGCTATTGACTTATTTGTTAATATTTTTTTCCCTCAAAAATGTCACTTTTTTCTCAATGCAATCTTAGGGTCTCATTTCTATTTTCATAATGATTTTTACACAAATAACGTTTGAGTTGTTTGCCTTGCGGTATGTTTTTTCAGTTTTAAAGTATCTATTGTACTTATACGCGGCATTTTCCAGTATCCAATGGAGTGAGATGGGTCGGCCTCTACTGCTATACAATATGGAAGGGTTAAGAAGATCAAATCTTTAACACTGTCGGAATTGAATGCTTATGTAATCACTTCACCACCAGAGGTTAGCATCCAACTTAAAACCTCCAGCTTACTCTGCAACTGCCCTGTTACAAACCCAAACACTTGCAGGCTGCAGAGTTCCTATGCACTCTGGAAATTGACAACATTGAAACATCAAACGCGTGGTGCTACATCTCATGTTCGAAACGCTCCCGGAAACTTCAGCGTGGTTTTTTTATGTTCACTGTGCCTCATAGATATAGTAGGGAGGAACTTAACACCCCAGCTGAAGCTTTCAGAATTTAATTTCCCAGCAAAGCATCAGTCATTCACCGTATCCGCATTTTTGATCGCAACGAACATGCACCTCTCCCGAAATTCACAGCACAAGTAAGCTCACTCCATTCATACTTACGTTTCCTCACTCCTTGCATTGATGCCTTATGTTTCCCATTACTTCTCCACATGGAGGTGATGATAACCCGACGATGAAATGCCATGAGTTGGAGCTGTGAAAAAAGATTCATCCCAAGGATTTGAAAGCTGTTAGTTGTCAACAGCGGCGGCCCCAGTAATCATGTCATGGTGGAAGGCCACCCAGGAGGAAATATCGAACCAAACAATATCCCTGTCTCCTGAAGAGTTTCCAGAGGCCGATGGTGTGCACACTTCGAAGAAACCTCGCAATGGGTAAGCTTCAGATTATTAGAGGCCACTAAATTGTTGCTGACTCTCACAGCTGCTTTGTTATCAATTAATTAGGTAACTAAACCTAAAAATATAGAGCTGTAAAAGCTCAAAACTTTGAATATAAACAGTTGGAGTAATGTTTGGTTACAAACTAACCTGGTGCAGGAGGGAATAGGTGGCATAAGTGTGGCGGTGTTCATCCTCCAAAAAGAAATAGAGAACCCAAGTCTCATTTTACATAAATATTGTTTACTATGAGTGAATGGTTGAGTGGTGGGGATTTGTGTTTAGTAGGCTACACATCTCAAATTCAATATTTAGTTTAAACGAAATCAGTTATCGAAGGATGTGGTTTACATTTTTCTGAAAAGTTGGTTTTTTTTTTTTAAACACTTTCATTCATAATCAGGGATGGACCCATATACAAAAGGAGTAATTAAAGGAGCATCTAAGCAAACCAAATTGACAAGCTAGACTAAGGAAATTTTACGAAAAAAACTTCTTAAGCCAGCCAGGGAACCCTGATGCAATGTAGGATTGGAACAGATCCTCCTTTATGACACTATTTGCTATAAGAAAGACTGGTTTGAGGGCTTGACGAGATTGTGATTCCACCTGCCAAAACAAAAATTCATGGAGCATTTCGATAAGCTTAAAGGAAAAAGCTTTTAGAGATGGCCATGTAGCAGGTTTTGAAATAGCATTAACAATGTCACTGTCTTCAGCCGAGAAGATAACGTGATCAAAGTGGAGAGACTTCATACTTTCTAAAGCCCAAAGCCAGCTTTGAAAAGAGGATTCTGATTTACTGCGAATGTTTGAGAAGGATCTTCTACCGTGCAGTAAAACTTTCCCTTCAGCATTCCTAAGTATCCATGCCGCACCACTTTCCTTCCTATTTTTGTCCCAATCGAAGCCAATGTCACATTTGAACCATGATGAAGGAGGGGGTTTCCATCCAAAGATGATCCTTTTTTTCTTCTCAAGATCAATGGCTTGTTCTTGTTTTTCCATTTCTTTGATTAGGAACCAATGATCAGCCTCCTGTAATAACGATGTTGCGAATTTTGATCCCACAATGAGGCTTCCTTTGAATAGAAAACTATTCCTATTTTTCCAGATTTGCCATAGAATCCAAGGACCACTTCTCCTGATATGGACAGGCCAGTTTTGATTGTTCCCCATCTTTAAAACATAGAAGATGTTGGAGTAGATGGAGGAGGGGTCGAAACCATTTACCGGGGCAGGGAAGTGACAAATAGCCCAGGATTGTCTTGCAATAGTACAGTTGAAAAGTACATGATTCATTGACTCTCCCTCCAAACCACAAATTTGACAGCGAGAATCTACCTTCATTCCTCTTTCTATTAGATGGTCAGCAACAGAAATAGCGCCTCCAATAACTTTCCAGAGGAAAACTTTTATTTTTGGTGCTGTGTTCAGTGACCATATATGACTTTTGATGCCATTTAAGGAGGGTAGAGCTTGACTTGAGACATAAGCTTCCTTTTTTGCCTCCTTTTCTGCAAACCAATAGCCTGATTTCACAGAGTATTCACCTGAACGGGTGTGGTTCCAGCAAAGAAAATCAGGAGAAGACACTGCTGGTTTAATCTTAAGAATGATTTCAATATCTTGATCATAAAACAGGTTTTCCAACTTTTGATGGTCCCAGAGATCAGAGTTGGGAATCATAAGGTCAGAGACTTTAAGATTAAGGTCCACCAAGATATTCTTCATGAGAGGAATGCGAAGACGTTCACCATCAATCAGCCAAGGCGTGGACCAAACCGATATAGAGAGACCATTACCAACCGAATTCCTTAAGCCTTTTTCCAAAAGTTCTCTACCATGCAAAATACTGCGCCATGCGTAGGAAGGTCTGGGCCCAAGAGTTGCTGATAAGAAGGAACCATTAGAAAAGTATCTACTTTGCAAAAACCGAGTCAAGAGAGAATCTTGATTTGTGAGGATCCTCCAAGCTTGTTTAGCAAGAAGAGCTTGATTAAATAATTCAATATCCTTGAAACCCATTCCTCCCATTTCCTTTGAAATACAAAGCTTATCCCAACTAAGCCAATGTATTTTACTTTTATCCTCTGAAGCTTGCCACCAGAAAGCTGCCATTGCTGATTTAAGGTTGTTACAAGTGGTTTTAGGAAGTTTAAAACAAGTCATGGCGTATATAGGCATAGCCATAGCCACAGATTTTAAAATAACCTCCTTTCCAGCTTGAGAAAGAAATCTAGAATACCAACCAGACATTCTGCCTTTCATTTTGTCTTGTATATATGCAAGCATTTCAACTTTGGAGCCACTGAAACACTCAGGTAAACCCAAATAAGAACCAGCTCCTCCTTCCGAATAAATACCAAGCTTTGATTTAATTTGTGCTTTAAGAGAAGGACAGGTGTTTTTGCCAAAGGTTAGTGATGATTTGGAGAGATTTATGACCTGACCTGTAGCTTCCCCGTACTTGAGAAAGATGTCTTGAAAAACTTGGCACTGAGAAAGTTCAGCTTTGAAAAGGAACAGACTATCATCTGCAAAAAAAAGATGATGAACTTCCGGGCCAGCCAAGTTGAATTGAATTCCTTTCAGATCTCCTCTAAGTGAAGCTTGATTCATCATGTGAGTAAGACCTTCGGTACAGAGAACAAAGAGGAAGGGTGAGATAGGATCACCTTGCCTGAGTCCTCTCTGTGGAGAAATGTAACCGTAAGATTGACCATTCAAAAGGACTGAATAGGTGACTGTAGTAACACAGGACATGATCCATTTCACCCATATATTGTCAAAACCAAGAGAAAGAAGTAATGCTTGAAGGTAATGCCATTCCACTCTGTCAAAAGCTTTTGACATATCCGTTTTTGCAGCCATGTAGGATTTTGAGATCACTTCATGAGTTCGAAGACTATGGACTGCTTCATGGGCCAAAATAATGTTATCAGATATGAGTCTATCTGAAACAAAAGCTGATTGAGTCGGTGATACTATCTCGGGAAGAAAACATTGAAGTCTTGAGGCTAGAATCTTGGAAATGGTCTTGTACATTACCGTACATAAGCTGATAGGTCTCAAATCAGACATTACCGAAGCAGTTGTCTTCTTTGGAATCAGACAAATCTGTGTGTAGTTCCAATCGGAGGGCATATCACCAGTCTCAAAAAACAAAAGAACTTCTTTAGTAAGTTGATCTCCAACTATCTCCCAATATTTTTGAAAGAAAAAACCTGACATCCCATCAGCTCCAGGAGCACTATCAGGTTTGATTGAAAAAACCGCTTCCTTAACCTCCTCTTTAGTGATCTTCCTTGTGAGGATCATGTTCATATTATTTGAGACTCTTACCGGTAAGTCTCTGAGAAGGTCAGAGTAATCCACCGAGTTGGTAGATTTAAAGAGGTCACTGAAGTAGTTGATGGCTACTTGACCTTTAGAAGCTTCCGAACGTTGAAAAATTCCATTGCTGTCTTGAAGTTTAACGATCTCATTCTTTGATCTCGCAACTTGGACTGCAGCATGAAAAATTTTTGTGTTTCCGTCACCATGAAGGATCCAATCATCCTTACACTTTTGTTTCCAAAAATTTTCCTCCTCTTTATAAGCCTTAACTAAGGATTTGGTAAGATTTTCCATTCTTGGGAAAGAAGGATTCATCGATGACTGTTCTTGTTCAAGTTCCACTTGAATCTTCGTAATCCTTAATTTAGAGTTGGAGACATTCTTTTTCTTCCATCTACTTAACGCCTGTCTACAAAATCTGATACGAGAAGCGATGTTGATGTTTGAATTTGGAGAAGAAGAGTTCCACGCTTGGTTGATGGTTTCAAAAACTAAAGGTTTTTGGAAAAATCTTTTGTCAAACTTGAAAGAACCTCTGTAAGAGTCTTGAGAGGAGATTAACTTGATCAAAACAGGGCGATGGTCAGAGCCTCTTTTATCAAGGAAGGCTTGGTTTGAGGCCGGAAATTGATCAAACCATTTCTGGTTCCCAAATGCTCTGTCAAGTCTACTCTGAATCCAGAGATTACCTCTCTTTCCACTCCATGTGAAGGGGTTCCCCGAACTTGGAAGTTCTATCATGCCACATATTTCTAGCATTTCCGAAAAATCTTGAAAGGTGGAGGCGCTTCTTCTTGGACCCCCAATCTTCTCAGAATTATTTAAAATTTCGTTAAAATCTCCAAACATGCACCAACTACTATCCCTATTTATACTGAATCTAATCAAACGCTCCCAAACAAGATGTCGCAGACTTATAGTTGGGTTGCCGTAAACACACGAGACATAGAAACACTTATCTTCATACATGATTTTCATATCCATAACATTCTTGTTTGCATACAAAATATCCACCCCAACACTGTTCTTCCAAAAAAAAGCAAGACCCCCCCAAGTATTTACCGGGTCAACAGTGTAGACATGATCATAGCCTAACCAACATTGCATATCTACTAGAGAGTTCCGAGCATTCATAGTTTCCATTAAAAAAGCACCTCAGGGAAGTAAGTACGTCTTAGTTCCGTGAGGCGTTGAACTGTCAGGCCATGAGGATCTCCCAAGCCCCGGCAGTTCCAGCTGATGAAGCTCATCAGGCTTTAGACGGTCCCTCATGCGGGACCATCTCTGATGCATTGCCCTTAGCAGCCTTGGATGCAACAACCAATTGAAGTCCTTCTTTGTTTTTGAGCAGACTATCTTGAGATGAGTTCTGAGCATTCTTCTTATCTGTCCTGAAAGATCCAAAAAGATCATCTTCGGCTTTACGTTTTTTGCTAGGAATCACAAATTCCGAAGTAGAAGCCATAGTCTCCTCTGTAGCCTTTGTCATCTTCTTAGGAGTTTTAGGAATCCTTTTGTATCTTCCACTCTTCCTTTTTGGCTTCTCAGTCGGTATTGAGATGTTTGAACCACCAGAGAAGGAGAGGTTTGAAATCTGAGTTGAGGGCATTAGAACAGGGGGTAATGAGAGTCTACAGAAGACATTATTGATAGGGTTGGTCAATAAATGTCCTGCAGATATTGCCGATGCCATAAGCTTCTGAGGCTGAGGGTTAGTTTCAGGTTCACTAGAAGCTTTCTCAAAATCAAAGACTATTCCTTTACCCTTATCAAGGTTTGTTGTGAAGATCGGCGGTGGAATGAGTTGTAACATCGCCTTTTGGGTAATAGGATTTTTCTCAGCTTCTTTCACCGAGAAAATCACTCTCTGCTCCCTAATATGCCTCTCTTCTTTACTTGAGGCAAGGAGATAATTCCGCATTTCTTGAAGAACCTCCGGAGCAATGCGAGGACGACCGGAGAGAGGATTAATACCAACTTGATCCTCATGTAAGACTCCAAACAGAGGATCACCTTCAGAGAGGAAGGTATGGTTGGAAGTAGAAGGAGAGAGACGGTTTTTAGTAGCTTCCACCGCACGCATGTTCTGTTTGTAGGCTAGGAGAGGACAATGTTCCTTTGCATGTGTGAGCCGTTGACATTCTGTGCATCTTTTCTGGACTTTTTCATAGAAATAGTAGATGGTAGTTTGACCTCCGCCAGGTAGGTTGAGAACCCTTGATTTCTTGAGAGGCTTGGTAACTTCAATATTGATCTTCACACGAACATAGTCTTGCCTTTGTGATTTTTCAGGATCAAAAGCGACCACTTCAACATGACCGATTAGTTCTCCTAGCTCTGTGATGGCTGGCTTTGTATAGTGGTTAACCGGGATGTTGCTTATTCGGACCCATATTGATACTGATTGGAGATAGCCCGGAGGAGGTGTTTCAACCCATCTTTCTATAGCTAATCCCCAGTCATTGTGTGTTTGCATGCCTTTGTCAAGAACATCTTGAAGATCATTTGCATGTGAAAAGATGAACTGGAATCTTTCTTTGGTGAGAGCGATACCTCTAACCCGATTAACCTTTTGCCACTTCCTTGGCATGTCTAGGATCAGATTAGCCATGTTCTGAAATCTTGGGTTAAGGAGACGGCCTATCAAGCTGCATGCATTTCTTTCTGTGGCGTAGAATTGAGGAAAATCAGGTAAGTTAAAAGGAGCATCATCATCATCTTTCAAGGAGAGGGCTAAAAGGGCGTTATCCATCTCAGAAGACATGATGGATCAGAATTTAAGGTTTTGAGAGAAGAGATATGATAATCGGATAAGGATATTAGGATCCAGATTTTTTAAGTTGGTTTGTTATTGATTTTTTATATAAGGTTTCCCTTTAAATAAAATATCTTATTAAATTAAGAATTTAAGATGAATATAAGTAATACAGTGTTATTTTATTAATCGTTTGTAAAGCTCTTTCAAAGTTATGTAAACATTTGAATCATATATATTAACAATACATTAAATGCTACATAAAGAATCCTTATAGCTAACAATACCTCAAATAGTTGTGGTTTTCTATTATTTTTTTGGTTTAGCCTGAGTTTTGGTGATAAAATAAAAAGAAACAATATGGAATTCATTAATTTTTAAATTTTTGTTGATGAATTTGAAGTAACATAAAAACTACATAAATATTTTTTTCCTGAATATGATAATACATAAACATATAATCGAGCATGTTATTTATAAATATTAAGCTGTAACAATTAATATCTATTTATCTTACTTGCTTATTTTTTTCTTAAAAAAGGATAATAAATTGGATTTTTTATTTTAAAATTATAAAAATTCAAAAAGAAATGTATTAAAAATATTTTAAATTCAAGAAAATCAAATAATATGAACAAAGAGAAACACTTATATTTATTAATAAATTGTTTTATCAAGTAATAAATATATAATTTCTAAAAAATGAGAAGAATTAGTAAAATTTGTAGTAAAAACAGTAAAATTTATAATTTAAAATAAACTAAAATTTTATTAAAATTTAAAATATATTCATATTGTTTCGTTCATTTGCATACCCGCCCGTAGGGCGGGTCCGACCCTAGTTAGTTATATTATAAATGTGACGGTGTAGTCTCAAGGCCAATCTCTAAAATATAACAAAGAAAAACAGAAATGACAAAACTAGTTGTATATATAAATTTATTGAAAAATTGTATTTGATGTTGTATAACGAAATATTTTGTTATGAATTTCTCTGTTTATTTTATCAACAAGTTGCTAAATTACGATAATTAGCGTTGTATAATTCTAAAAGCAATTAAAAGAAAGTGATAATTTAAAATGCTAATGTACTTTATAGTTTAAACTTTAAATAGGTTAACAGGTGTATCTACGAAGAACCACTCTCTTGAACGATCAAAAAGCATAATACGATCACCCCATCTCTTTCTCTCAGTCAATTTATTTATACCCCCAAATGTAATTAGCCCTAAGTTTCACGTTTCAAAGTTTCAAGTTTCAAGTAAAGGAAAAAGTGGGTAATAAAAGGTGAATAGTGTCAACTTTTTATTGGCTTTTCTCTCCCACACAACCTTCAATTCCGTTCACACACTCCTCCTTTTGAAGTTTCTTTGCAACCCAAAAAAATTATAATCCTCTCCTTCATTCTGATTCTTCTCTCTCTCTAAACCATCATCTCTCTCTCTTCTAAACCATCATCTATTTTCTCTCTCTGTGTCTGCCATGGATTCCGGCAACAGTAGTAGCATGCAATCTTCAAGCGGTGGTGGTGGAGACCAAGAAGAGTACGACTCACGCGCCGATCAATCTCTCTCTGCTTTGTTTAACAACAACGCGGCCACCGGCTCTTCCAACATCGCCGGTCAAACACAGCTTGACTCTCTCATGGCTAACTATTTCAACACCGGGTGGTCAACGGATAATCCTCTCTGGTCAACAACAACTTCAAATCCCACCGACGGCTCTAGACCACAACCACCACCGGTGCCATCAGAACCAGTCTTCTTCACAAACACAGTTCAAGAAAATCTGAGAGTAGTCTCAAACACAAACACAAACACAAACACAGACACAAACACAAGTAGTCCCATTGGTTCTGTCCCTACCGACAAGAAAACAGGTCTGGCGACAACACGGAACCCAAAGAAGAGATCTAGAGTCTCGAGACGAGCACCTACTACTGTTTTGACCACCGACACTTCAAACTTCAGAGCCATGGTTCAAGAATTCACTGGTAATCCTTCTACTCCTTTCACCGGATCATCATCTAGTCCTTTTTCTAGATCAAGATTTGATCTCTTTGGTCCTTCTTCTTCTTCTTCTTCTTCGTTCTCACGACCCTTGAAACCCTTTCCTCACAAACTCATCCCACCATCATCAACCAGTCATCATTACTCAACTCCTCCTACAGATTACCACCAGAGTCTTCTTCGTAGCATGAACATGCAGAACATAGCGAACCCTTTTCTCAACAACCAATCTCCTAACAACGTCCCTTTAATGGAGGATCAATCGTTGAGCTTGAGAACGAGTACTGGTTTTGGATACGTGAGAGCAAACTCTGAGGGGCTTCACAACATTATCGCCTCCTCGTCATCATCCATGACGCAGCCAACCCTAAATATTATTCGTGGATCAAACAAGAATTATGAAGCCGATAATAATTTGGTAAGATCCATCAGTGGAGAAGAGCAACCTATGGTACAAAGATCCGATGGCTACGCACCATTGGTTGCTTCTGGAGCCGAGAATAATATAACGGATGTGAGAAATGAAGGTACGGTGGAATTATCATGGATCTCGTCTTCTGATTAGTATCATTCTAACTTTGTTTTATTACATTATGATCGTATCAATTATATTAGCCACATCAAAAAAGGAATAGAACATCCTAGCGAAAAACATCTGATGAACGAACATTAGTTAGTATATGGAATTAAGAGTATGGAATCTTTAATATTCTAAAGCTTCTATGCATGGTCTATAAATGACTTTCTATATATTGGAACACTGTTTTTTGTTCCTTTTAATGTCATATTGGCCTTTACTCCGTTTGGTGGAATGGTATTTGTGTATATGTAGAACTGGACTATATGTAATGTGTGTGATTTTGAAACTTTGCCGGCTCATGGTTGGTGTATTTTTGAATTTTCAATGGCCCCGTGGTATAATTTGAAATTTCAGTTGGTTTAGTGATAGTTACAAAAAAGCGTGTGTTCAAGTTCAAGACGAGCATATAACATGTTAAGAAAATGTTTGCTCTCTTGTTATTTAGGTTGTGCATGAACCCTAAAAAGACTTTCCATTATTAGTTTATTTGCCTAGAAAGAAAATATGTACAGATAGAGTGATTGGTGGCGAGATCGAGGGAAATCGTTAGCCGCCGCTTATTTTAAATTGATCATCGTATTTTATTTGAATCTCACATAAGTTATATACTTCCATCATCATTTTTCTTCTGTTAGTTTTGTATTATTAGTTTTTTAATCAAATTAAAATTTTGTATTAAAAGTTCAATTTCTTAAAAAAGGTATATACATTATTTGTTGTCTCATCATAATTTTCCACAAAAAAAAACATTCGTCATTCTGTACGTCAAAGCCTCGTGTACCGTAATTTCTTTAATAAATAACTAGATTTTGATCCGCGCTTGGAAAGCGCGGATTTTTTGGATTATATTATAATAAAAAGTCTTAGTATATAGAAAAATATAATTTTTAACAGTTATATAATCTAAGAATTAGTTTATTTGAGATTTTATATGTACACTTTTAAGTAAGTTTATTTTAGGCATGAGAATTATATCCGGATCAAAAACCAAACCGAACCGACCCAAAAATATAGGTTTAGATCAGGTCCAGAGAAGATAACCTATTGGATTTTTTTGGACCTGCAGGTCTTTGTTTGAGTCTGGATCCTATCCTAGACCCGATCATAAATATTTTGTGTTTATTAGGTATATTTTGTTATTTCAAATATGTTTCCGGTAATATGTATATTTTTTAAAAAGTTTTTGGTTTACGATTATAGTTTTTGATTTCAGGTAAATTTTCAAATTAAAAAGAATTGGATATTTTTCAGTTCATCGTGTCAGATTTTGAATAATATTTTGAATTTTTAGGTATTTAAATTTTTTGGGTATTTGTTTGGAGTTTCGAATATTTTTCAGATTTTTTAGATATTTCGATCTTTTTTAGGATTCTAAATAGCCGAACATATGTGGACTCATTACGTCCATATCAGGTCTTTTGATATTGGTTTTTAACGTTATTGTACAAAAACATGGTTGATGAAATATTTTTTTGAGTAAAAGTATCATAAAGAATAATATTATGATTTGTTAAAAATATTTAAAATATTGTATAGTTAGAACGATTAATGGTATTACCAAAAAAAAATAGTTATACATGATTCCAACAACTTTTTTATATTAGATTTTTAAGACTATTTCTCTTTTAATTGTATTGATTCGTTTTTAAGTGAAAATTATATAAAAGTATAATATCTAAACCAATAATTTTCAAAATCGTGAATAGTCAGTAATGATATCGTGAAGTCGAGTTAACTTTAACAAAACCAATAAATTTTTACATTTCTGTGAAGGTAACATGAATATCTCATTTTTAAATATGAAAATATCTATCAAACAATAGATGGTTGAAAGTTTAGTATATGATATGAGATTTTAGTCGGAAAATTTATATATGATATGATTACTTTATTATAAAGGAAAGAGGAAGTTTGAATGTACACATATATGTCGTGTAACTTCTCTTGCTTTAAATCATATATTATATGATAAAAATGATAATATAAAACATTAGTTTCAATGCTTTTACGATTAAAAATCAAAATGGTAAATATAGTGATTAGGATCTAGGAGTAAGATTTGAATAAATAAATGAATTGAATAAATTATTGTTAGAAAAATATATAGTAACAAATTATTAATCTAAATTTAAGGTAAGACCAAAAAATAATGAAATAAATAAAAGGGTTCAAACAACTTTTATAGGTATATTTTTTAAGACTCATTCCCTTTTAATAGTATTGATTGTCGTCATTATAATCCATCAAACCAAATTTTGATGGTTACATCATTCAGGCGATTTCACGTTAGTAAAGTTGCTTCAATCACACGGTAACAACTTATTTTATTATTTTGTTAGCTTTCCTTCCTTTTCTTCCCTCTTAGAGGAAGAAATGGCTAAAGACTTTGTTCATGAAAAATAGTTGCATTGATATAAGATAATTAATCTTGATCATTTAACTTAACAATAATATTCTATCTAGAATTGCTCCATTATATGTGAGATTAATACCTATTTTTCCCGCCAAAAATACATGTCACTTTTTGTCAGCGAAAAGAAGATATGTCAGTTAGATTTTCACTTTCTCCACGTGAAACGATAGCGTTTTAGGGAAATTAGTCAGAACTTTCATTTTTTTTTTTTTTGGAAACTTAGAACTTTTATTTTTTTCTTACAAGAATCCCTTTGATTGATGGTATAAGATCTTCTATTCTTTTTGTACCTCAATATAAATTTGTTTTGTTGTCCCTTCTTTGATTCAAGATATAACTTGCCTTTTTCTACTTAAATTTTACAAAAATGATTTTCTAAAAAGAATATCTACCTTTTTGATGTATCTATCAGTTTCAAAAAAAATGAATCATCTAGATTTAATGTTTGATAAAAGTATGTTTTTATGAAAATAAACCTTTTCTCTTAATATCTTATTTCGGAGATTGGAAATCCAAATGATTAGGCAAAGGATTTTTAGAAGATTTAGGAGACAAACTATTATATCGCAACAAGAGAAAGAGAGAGAATATAAAAAAACAAAAGCAGTTTTGTTGTTTCGCAATGATGTTTCCATGTTGAATCGTCGATATCTTGATTATCTACAATTATTTATACGTAAGTCGTATGAATAATGAATCTATGTTCAGTCAGTCTGTAGTACTCTCTACCTACGTCATACAAATAAAAACTTAGATTTTATATTATTTGGATATGAAAAAAATCCTAGGTTCGAATTATTTCGTGTCAGCTGAAACGTATACGATCTTTTTTTACAACTATCAGAATATATATACAATCCTAAGATTAAGTAATTCGCCCCTGAAAATGTATTTATTTTGGTATTAAAAAATTCTAGAGTAATAGACTGATAACGATTTCACTCAAAACATCGTTATTCATTAATCATTACAGATAAATTTCACCTAAGTGCAGCTCCGAATTTTGAAAATATGTAAAATTATGGAATTTAGTGTATAACTGATATTCTATATATACAAGATCCACTAGTCCAGAAAAAAGTTGTATAATGCGTTTTTCATAGGCACGACATGACAGGCCTTTTACCTGTAGCTACCCCCCTCCCCCCCCCCCCCCCCCCCCCCCCCACTACTTTTCTCTTTACTGATTTCCTAAATTTGAAAAGGCAAAAACCTTTTTATCCATAACCATCGCTCACACTGTTTTTTTTCTTAATAACTAAAAATCTCCGGTAAACCGAAACTCAACCGATTAGTCCATCTACAATAGATAGATCTTGTTGTTTTTGCTATGAAATTAGATACTTATGTCATTTGACTACACAAGCGGACATAGTAAATTTCAAACTCAAGATATTTAGCACCTTTCGATCCATTATACCACTGGGCCACGATTGTATGGTTCATCGCTCACACTGTTATGATAAACAGTATGATATATCCACTAATAATCGACTTTACGTAAAATGTGGTCCTTAAATTGTAATAACGTTTAAAATAAAAAGATTAGGCTTAATTCGGGAAATTAAGGGGGCCATCATGTTAAAATTGGGCAATCATCGTCGTGTCCATGAAGCAGGGGAAATGTCAACTTCGACGCTATATCAGATTATCAGACAGACAAAATATTTTATAGAAGAGTTACTCAGAATATTGGCCATTGGTTAGAGAAAACATAGTAATAAACTTTTATATTTACGAATAGATCTTGTGATGTTTGACTTATTGTATAGTTTTTTTTTTCTGGACAACACTTCTTGTATAGTCTATAGTAGTTTTGAACTGTATTCACAATTATTAATTAGTCATGCATGCAGCGGGCAATTAAGGGTCTAACTAAGGTAAACACAAAGACTTCTACTATAGAACTGTATTCACAATTATTAGTCATGCATGCAGTGGGCAATTAAGGGTCTAACTAAGGTAAACACAAAGACTGCGGACATGGTTACGGAAATCTGCGAGGTAGTTGGGGTTTTAATTATTATTAAGCGATTTGTACGAATGGTATATCGATTAGAAATTAGTGTGTTTGCGGAATATATATGATTGAGTGATTATCAAATATTACAGCAGTCAAATAATAAATTAACACTATTACCACTTTATATAATTATATTAATATTAAAAATCATATTATTATCAATATATATAAAACTGTATTTATAAACTCATAGTAGTAAACTTTTAAAAATTATTTTGGATTTATATATATGCATATATATATAGCAGATATCTTTTTAAAAAAGTTTTATAATATAAATTACCATATAATATATATATATATATATTAGTATTTATATTATTTCAAATTTTAAAAATAATTAAATGATTTCATTTTAAATTTATATATTTTTTATTAAAAAAATATTTTTATTTATCGTTCTGCAATGGCTCTGAACCGTAAACGCTATTTGAATCTAACTTTTGATTTTCAAAAGTTTGGAAATGTATAAATCAGTTTACAGTGTTTTATGATTATTGTAAAACATTAAAAACTGATATCATCAGTAAAAACAGCGTTTTCGTGTGGTGGTGGAAAAACTAATTAAACCGTTAGGTTTATTAATTTATTCTGTTACATGAGAACATCAATCTTATAAAACAATCAAATAATATGCATAAACAACGATATATGGATCTACTGTTCTCGAGAGGCATACGATTTCAAATATCTGTATGATATATAGAATAAGGTATACACCAACATTTATAAGTTATTAAAAAAAACCCCATTTAAAGTTTCCAAACAACGCAATTCACGAAGATCAGTATCATGATATTGCAGAATCTAGATATATACATATATAGTTATAACTAATACTGCATGTTGTGTTATAACTAGATACTAGGATAAGACCTGCGCCTTGCGCATGGTAAATTTATATGAAAATTATTTAAGAAATATCGTATGGAAAATAAATTTATATTATTGATCGAATTAATATTTGGCCCTTAAACAAGTTTTTAAAACTTTTTTTGTTAACTACATAATTTGTTTACTAATGAACTGGTCTCATTTTTAAAAATATTTTAAGTCAAAAAATTATTTATCACATAAAAACCTCATACCTACTATTTGGTTACAATGAAACTATGTCAACTCCATTTTATATCATGATTTAGCAATTTAAAAGTTAATTATGGTTATGAGACGTTTACGTTCACTTGTCAATACTATATATCTTCAATATTTTTCTCATTTTTTTGTCATTTTAGTTATTTGCATTCAAGTTACGTGACAACTCATCATGACACTTTTTTAATTAGTACAAACTACAAGTTCTAAACTTTTTAAATGTTTCTCTATTAATATATAGGGGATGTTAAACCATTGATCATTAATTTTTAACATAATAATTTTAACAGTTTTAGTAATTTTGTCATTTCTAAAAATTCAAAATATAACATATACGAAAAAATCTATATTTTAATTTTATAGCTAATTTGATTGTTTAATTTATTTTAATAATATAAAATTAAACAAAAACAATAGATGGGATATAAATTGCTATCAAATCTTTATTATTAGAATCATTAATTGTCATATATATATCAGTCATATTTGGTAATTCTGTAGGTTTTATTTAAGGAAAGAAAATAAAATAGTAATTGTACACTTTAATTAATTGTATGATTAGTTTAATGAAAAGTATAATGTATACTTAATTGGACCAACATATTTTCTAAGGATTCTGAATTTTATTTTGGTGATGACACGTGGCTACACTTAAATGTTGTAATGTTTGTCAATTAATATATAAGGGATATACATATATAGTTATAACTAATATTACATGTTGTGTTTCGGGCGTTGGGATTAGAGCTTTGGCCCGAACCTCCTGGTAATTCAAAAAAAAAAAAAATTAATCAAGTTTTTCATTTTATTTTTACCGAATACTAGACAAAAATGTTTGAAAAGTCCAGGTTAACAAAAGGAGTATAACAATGTATTGTCACGTTTTCATTTGTTTAGGTTCTAGTGCTATACTATTATTTAGTCGGTTTGTGGGATCGAAATTGATTTGTCTCCCATAAAACCAAAACTACAGCTGATCCTTATTCAGTGTATGTTCATTGTATTTTGGAAACGCTAAAGATTTTGACATCTCACCATTTTTGACATATACTTTTAGGATACAGAAACGAAGCTATTATCGAACTTTAAAGCTCAAACTATTAAAACACACGGGACTGGTGGATAGTCTCTTCACCTAACTTCGTTGTGTCGATTCAAAATTATTGTTCTTTTTTTCTGTGGGTTGGGGACGACTTTTTTGGTTTGTGGGTATCTGTGTGTGAACTCAGAACTTGTTGGGGATGACTCTTCTTCGGAATTTGATCGAGATGATGATGATAATGAGGCTATGGGGACAAATCCACATGATGCAATAATACTACTATCACATCCACCTTTTATTTTTGTTTGCTTCTAGTATATTATCTTAAGACTATTAAGCATTGGGTACTGAATAAGCCATTTGATCAGATTAAGGCTTAAGTCAAACTCCTAATTAATTGTGATAACCATACATGGGCTTATGGAATCTTAAATCAGCCCTATGTTGGGCTATGAGCCGATTACTATTACTTTCAAATTTACGTGGCTTGTACAATATATAAACATGGTTATGCAACAATTTTTACTTGTTAAATACATTACAACAGTTTCTTTAAAAAAAAAAAACAGTGACTACTACTTCTCAGTCTTTGCTCCCATTTTCATAAAGCTCCTCGTCAGGAGAAAATCTTTAACGAAAACAGGCATATGGTGCATGATCGCCATGACGGTGGACAACCGTCCTGTAGAGAACCAAGCCGGTGGGTTTTTCTTCAGCACCACCGATACCGTCTCTTTCGCAAATGTCTCGGCAGGTGTTGGTTTTATGTTTTGCGACAAAAACGCCCTTTGACGGATAGATTCTTGAAAGGGTTTGTATAGTTTCAGCTCAGGTAAGTTGTTGAAGCTCGTTATGGCCGAGTCGGCTATGTTTGATTGAATACCTCCTGGGACAATGTTGATTACATCAATCCCAAATGGCCTAAGCTCCAATCTTATAACAAGAGACACGCACACAAAAATAAGATACATGACGAGCAAGAATGCTGAAGTATCTTCATAGACAACCTTAATGTATCGGTAAGAGCATGAAGAGCAGCTTTAGATGCAGTATAAACCCCTGACCATGGTCCTGGTGCCATGATGCTGATACTTCCTATGTTCACAATCTTTCCCTTTCTTTTAGACGCATGTGGGGTACAACAGCTTGAGTCATCCTTACTGAACCTGCAAGAAGAGTTTTGCAGAAAATTTTGAGTCAGGAATTTTAACGAACACTTGGTGATCATTCACGAATTTTATTACCGAACACATTGGTGTTGAAGGTGTTTTCCATCGCCTGAATTGGAATCTCTGCAAGTGGTCCGATACATTGAACTCCGGCGTTATTGACAAGAACATCGATCTGACCATACTTGTCGATAACTTCCGACACAGCTTTACTCACGCTCTGTTCCGACTGAACATCGAGCTCTTGTACAAAGAACTTGGGATCTTTCTCCAAATCGGACATCGTGCTCTGCGATCGACTCGTCGCCACCACTCGACAACCATTCGCTGAGAACTCACGAGCCAGCGCGTAGCCGATTCCTCCTTTAGAACATCCCGTGATGAGAACCACTGGCATCTCGTCGCTGCTTCCCATTCTCTCCCTCAAAGGTTTCGGATAATTATGATTTTTATCTTTCCCGGAAAAGTAGTTGTTATGTACGAAAGAAACTATGATACATCTTTTAAGAGAAATCCGGAATGTAAGGGTCGAATTGCAAAAATAACGCCGAAGTTTCTGAACACAGCAAAAGGATGATACAGTTTTATAATTATTTTGCCACGTAGGTCCCTGATGTTTGTTTTATCTTTCATTTTCAGTGACGGAAAAGACAAAGTCATAGAGATATCCATTTGATTAATTCAGATATTTACTTTTTTTATATAAACTCCCACATCATTAGAAAAACAACAACAAAGCAGATAGATCATGAAACGAAATTAGATAATGAACAAAGCGTATATCAAGCAGAGAAGAAGCCATGGGAGATGGCGAGGGCAAACTGAGATTTAGCCTCGAACTTCTTCATAAAACTCTCTATCTTCTTCTCGTTGACTTCTATTGTCATCTTCGCCGGAACATTTTTCCACCAATCAAATTCCAACGACGCCGACCTAGAATCAGCCGTCTGTCTCACCCTCCGTTCGTACTCCTCCGCCACTAAAATAGCTATGTCCGCCATTGAACCGATCAATGTCACTCTCTCTTGCTTTCGGTTATTTCTTCTCTCACGTTCGGTTGGTTATCTCTGGTTCTGTACTAGTAGATAGTTCAACCACGTTAGGTATTTATACTGCTTTGACGTGCGGTGTTGGATAAGGTTTGGGTCAACATTCCTATAATTTTAATATTTTTTTATTAATATAAAATTTGGTTAATGGTATTTTATTTATGTCGTGCCGAATCTGTTTGTACAGGTGGTTTTCATGAGAAGGCAAGGTGGGCATGGTCGGTTTTATTTTATTTTACTTTTTCGATGGAAATCAGAAATTATTGTTGTTTAAAATAAACCGTGCTACGCGCGGATAAAATATTATATCTATTTCTCAATTCTAAAAATATAATATATAATATTATATTATATTATTTAAAGAATATAAAATATGACTACATAATTATATTTTAAATTTTTTTTTTGTGGAAATCATTATGTTGTTTGATTGTTGTACTTGATTCACATATTTGCATAGATATTTGTGATAGATGAATAACTATATTTTTATTATCAGTAAATAATATATAAAAGAAATGAAATTATCTACTCTATTAAAATAGAGTTCTAGTTTTTATCTACCATACACAAGTCTATGTTAGACCATTCATTAGAAATTTAACTAAACATCCTAAAATTACTCATATATAATATTTTCCTAACAAAAAAATATACATTTAAACAATAACATTTCTAAGAAAAGATAAATAAATTCTCATTAGGTAATTATCATTTGACTGTTTATCATATTTAATATAGATAATATTCTATATATTTCAGTAACTAATTTTAAAATAAAATAGTATAGTCAAATTATTTTTAAATTATCAAATTAAATTTTTATATAAAAAAATAAATAATATTTTATTGGTTGTAAAATTTTATGTTTGATATTTTAGTAAAAAATAAAAAGATTAAACTGAAATATAATATATTAAATAAACTAATATTTTAAAATAAAAAAAATTAATTTATTCACATAAAAACATTTCGAGAATAGAAATTTCTAAACAAAGAAGTTAATAATTTTTTATTATTTCATATAAAACTAATTTTTAAAATTAAACTATTAATATTGATGTTGCATTTTATATAAATAAACAAAAATACTTCATTAATATATGATTTGTACAATATCATCAAATAAATTTCAACAAATAAAAATTTTCAAAATAAAAATTATATACATAAAATTGATATTAAATATATATCTCTATAACGTATTTTATATTTTAAAAGTTAATTTAAAAATATAAATATATCCGCACAGATGTGCGGGTTAATATCTAGTTTACTTTTAAAACAAACTTGTCTTATGTTGGGGACTCGGTTATAAACATATCATATTCGAAGGAGATATTTTTACAGTTATCAATCTTCTTAACAGTCAAGAAACAAATCTGACATCAAAACAATATCTCATACGATCTCTTTGTGGAATAACTGTTCTGAAGAAATTAAATTTAGGTATAAAAAAGGACTGGAAATGGATGTGTTATCTAAGTCAGCTTTACAAAGTAGTATTCATAGTTCATATATAATTTATGTTCATCCTATTTTTTTGTCCATCCTTTCTTAAACATCTTGAAATAACTGATGCTAATTAATAATAAACTTTTGGATGGCAAAAAAAAATCAAATTTCTCTAATTATCGCTTAAATATTTTATTAATATTGTCTAAGAAGCTTTCAAGTGATATCATAGTTTAATTTTTATTAGTTTTTTTTTTGTTAATTTTTAGATTTTTTTGTTAATTTTTAAGATTTTTTTGTTATATTATATTTATTTGTGTATATAGAATCTATATATAATGCTAGTGTAATAAAGAAAGAACATTATTTTTTGTAACTTCAAAAAGATACATTATTACAATTTGAAATTAATCAAAATTGAATAAAATGTTAATTAAATATTTGTAAATCTAATTGTTTTTTTTAATCTTATTTAGTTGGATTCTCATCAAAAAAAATCGTTAGGTTAAACAAATGTTTCAAAATTTGTTATGTTATTGTTTTGTCTATAAATTATAAAATTTATTGAATTGATATATTTAATTATTGCATCCTTAAATAATATTTTATTAAGACATTAGAGAACTATGTTTTAAGTTGTTTTGTCAAAATTTTACAAAATTCTATGCTTTTTCATATTTGTCACGAAAATTTATATGTTAAACTTACTTTTACAAAATTCTTAACTTTGCCACGAAAACAAAAATCTATGATTTTTCATATTTATCAATGTTTTCACACTTTCAAAGAATATATTAGCTTAGTCACTTAATTATTTTTTTACAAAACAAAGTATCGGAGTCTTGAAAGTTGAATTCATATTATTATAACTGTACATAAGAGTTTGTGATTACATACTTAGTGATTCTTGTATATGTGTCCAAGAAAGTTGCAATGGCCTAGTGGTAACTATCATATATTTATGTCATTCTAACTCGGGTTCGATCCTTTCCTTTGGATTGTTTTTTTTCATTTTTTACGAAAAAATAAATGAGATGACGTGGGAACTTCGGGCTCTCTGATTGGTTAATTTTCATATCCTACGTGGACACCTTCTCCATGGCTTATATTTGCCTTTTAGTATTGTACTAGGTTTTGCCCGCCCTACGGGTGGGTTACTATTCAAAAAAATTACCTAAAAATATCATTAATTTTAATTAATATTTTAAAATGTTTAGGCTATTTTAATCTAAGAGAAATTATAACAAATAATTATTAAAATTATTTAATTAAATGCCCATTAGCAAGAAAAATTATGATATTCTATATATTTTAGGTATTAATGATCAGATTAGCTCAACCAAACCACAACCTCATATTTTTTTATACATTTTCCAACTTAGAAGTTCTCTTTCTTTTAATCTATTTCAAAGCTTTATAAAATTATTAAATGAGTTTTTTTAATCTCATTTAATTCATATTTTATTTTCTGAACATGATGTCATTTGAATTATTTTTAAAAAATATATATTTCTCAAATAAATATAAGTAACCTTATAAAAACATGTAACAGTGATCATTATGTTGTTTTTATTATATATTTCTTCTTCTTTTTTATAACCAATATTTCTTCGTTTTAATAGAATATATACTCCATGGTAATATATATTGTCATATCATCAGCACATTGCAATCTTCGTGTAGGATACATGCATATCACCATTTTGTCAAAGCCTCCAAATAATTTTTTTGTTTCAGGGAATTGGTTCTACGGTTTGCCTTCCGCAGCAGCAAAGTTTGCACAATTCACTACCCATAGTGACTAATTCGTATAAATGAGGAGGGGAGCACAGGGAGTGAGGCCATTTGTAGAGAACATGTAATCAAGTTATTTAAACGCACAGAGATGAAAAAATTAGATATAGGTAAACTGGTGCATATTTGTCTGTTTAATACAAATTTGAAAGTTAATACAAATCAATTGGCTGATAAGCCGTGGGATGAACAATCTGACGAATGTTTCTCCTGCAGTATTCGTAGTTACTTTGGTGTTTCCAAACTTTTAACGTTATTCTTCGATTTAGATGTGGAACGCCATGCTTACCGTTCTCCCAAAGGATAATTCCTTAATTGTTAATATCTACACATTTAGATGTTCCATCACAAAGAGAGAAAATTCTTTAATTGTTAATATCTACACATTGTCTTGTGAAGATAAATATTCTTTACACGCTAAACAATATTGGTGTTATATGAAATAAAGACTGCTCTGCACAATTAAAGCTACTGACTGAAATATCCTCGTAAGAACAGTCATTTGGTTAATTTTATGTAGGTTCACTTTGGAGAGCATCACTGATGCAAAAAGCCTTTATATATAAGATCATAACCAAAAAGACTTGCAATAATGATGCCCTTATGACTTGGACTTTCTATGTTGTATCACAGGATTCTGGAAATGCTTCTTGCCTACTCAAATAAAAAGTATGTTGGTAGCAAATATGCCAAAATGAGAGATTAAGTTATATTATACATGAGAATAAACATTCTGACAGCATGTTTTCACTGGATTATTTGTATTAGCTCTACTATTTCGAAAATGATATCCTTACTGTATACCTCCATTTAATCTTAGTTAACTAAATAAGATATATGGTTTTCTCGTATTTAATGTATAGTACACCATTCTACTAAACATTCAGGAAGACATACTTGCAATTCTCACAAAAATGCGAGTGGTTTGAGCTACTATTCGCTGCCATAGTTTTAGCTCTCCATAGTAGAAAGAGTCGCTGCATCTCCTATTTGTTCATGTAGTAACTATTGAGTAACTCAGTGTATTAATTAGGGAAAGTGAAATCAAGATGAGTAATTAAGATTTTAAAATTCTTCGGCCTTACCTGGTTGAATATCTCCATGTACACAATATTAGTCTGACGTTATGGTTGCTCCTTGTGAGGTTGCTTAGGCAATGTGGTTAATGGAACCTTGGATGAGTCGTGGACTGTTTGAGAAAGTGAAATCAAGATGAATGTACGGCTGCTGATTTTCAGGTAGTCAAACCAGAAATCAGAGACGGAAGATTTTAACAATGGTTACCATTTCATCTAAGAGCAGCATGTCCACTCCCAAGATCTAAGCCTCCCAAAAGCCAAGAACACGTGCATCAACGATCTTAGCACAACGCTAGATTTAAAGTCGGAGAAGAGGAGGTAGGAGATAACCATTGTTGAGTATGAATTTAACAGCGAGATTAAGGAATGAGATGGAGAGAGGGACGGGTTGCAAGAAGACGACGTTCCTATTTATAGGAGTTGGTTATCAAAATACCCGTGGATAAAGAGGAAGGGGAACTGAAAGAAAATTAGTGGGAAGAATGGTTTAATGATCATTAAGTCGATTAATTGATGCTCCGTTACGAGGCGATTTACAGAGTCCTGGAATTTAGGTTTACAGTTACGCGACGTTGACATATTGTTGGAAGGGGTCGGAGAAAGATAATGGGCCCAATCAGCCCAAGCAATATCGTCGATAGTTTATTAAGATCGGGCCAATAATTTTATGAGCAAACTCGTAGAAGGGAATTTTATAGCGAAGCTGACGTGGCGTGATTTGGTTACTCGGATAATGATCTGGCAGATTGATTGGTGGGGAATATTTCTGCCCATCTGGCACCCCTTAGAAACTCTTAAAATAGTCCATTTTATATAGTAGTGATAGAATTACAAAGTAAATCAAGGCTTATTTAGACAAAATATTGATTCTTTTATTTTATTTTACTACTTTTTTCTTTTTTTAGTAAAAATGTTAAGATATTATTTCCAATTTTCTTGTTTTTGACAGATGTACTATGGAAACGAGAAGCAGAACAAATAAAATAAATCTAAACAGCTACTCGATGAAGCCTAGCAGGGACAAACGAACAAACCGGACTACTAGCGAGAGGAGTCGACCAATCCGCGCTTACCGTTTGCCACAAAAAACTGTACCACAGTTAATCCGAGAGTCAGAACCCGATAAAATTTAGCCTCTCTGATGATCCGTTCTTTATGATTGGTCCAACCAAGAATAGCTCGAAGAAGACTTCCTGAGCATCAGCCATCCCGAAGACAGACAAGCCTGCAGTCTAGCACTCCCACTACAACAACATCGAGCAATATTATTCGAAGATCTATACAAAACAGGCAAAAAAAACAGCAGCAAACTCCACACTCCACACACACACATCGTAACCTCAAACCAAGCCGGAAGAGCCTCAACCACTAGTAGACAGAGTGCGTGCCACTGAATCTAGTGCTGGGAAGTTGAGCTCAAACCAAGTTAACCCGAAGCTCCGCCTGAGCCGCAGACCCCACGGCGAGGAAGAGCCAGCCGGACAAGGACAGTCCCTGAGAACCAGGAAACTGACCGGCTTGCAAACCGGAACAACTAAGACAATTAAAACGCAGCCGGAAGAAGAAAGCATGAGGTAAATTAGGGAGAGCACCGAGGCCAGGACAAGAAGGAAGCACCATGAACACAGGAAGGGCCGAAGCCATAGACAACTCCGACTCAAACCCCAAGCCATGGAAGCACGCGTCTAGCAAGACACAGCCGGAACACCACACGACGAAGCCGACCAAGCCTCAGACACACCAGAGAGGAGGAACCACACTGTACCTACTGCACCTTGAGCTGCGCAAAACCTAACGTCAAGACGCCTCGTGCGCTGGAGAATCATGGACCGCCGTGCCACTTCGCTGGGAAAACAAATGACATGAAAAACACCGGGAAAGAACAGATCCGAGGCGAAGGAACCACCATACGAAGCCACGCGCCGCAATTCCACGGGTTTCGCCGGAGATCTACAAAGCGAGACCGGACGAAAACCCTACCCAGAAACAAACTCCTACCTCCCACCGTCACTACACCCTCCTCGCAAAGTCACCAGAGGGACGAAGCGGCCACCAGATTCGGCCTAGGCTCCTCCGCCGGCGAACGATCTTGCTCTAGGGACGACCACATATCAGAGATGGGTAAGAGAGGAGAGAGCAGCGCAAAGGAAAAGAAAGAGAAAAAGGGATGAGAAGCCCTCCGACGACGAAGAGGAGAGCAGCCGCCGGAAGCAAGATCGGAGAATTTTTTTTTCCTTTTTTTTCTCGAGAGGTTTTAGAGAGAGAGACCCACTTTTTCATCGTCATAGAATTATTGTTGTTTAAAATTATAGAATTACAAAGTAAATCAAGGCTTATTTAGACAAAATATTTGATTCTTTTTTTGTGGAAGCATGTTATGTGCCTATCAGGTCCAAGTCATAGACGGTATAGTAGGATTTGTCAAAATTTAAGTTTCAATATAATATTTGCAATATTAATATATGACAAAAATTATCAATGTCTCTGTATTAGCTATATTAACCAATACTTGTAAATATACGTCAATCTGCCATAAGTATTATCGAACATGGGTTAATTTGAGTCTCAGGTTTCAGCTAAAACACTATGGGTCGAAAACCAGACAGTTGACGGCAATGAAATAAAAGTCACGTGTGTATTATTAACCTCTTTAAGTTTGTGATCAACACTTAAATTTCTTTTAGCCCAATAGCAAAGGTCAGACTAATAATTATCCAGACAATCGTGTCCAATTAATGATATGGGCCTAACTCAATGAACATCATTCATATTATTGACAGACAAAGTAGACCCAACTTTCAGTGTAATTTCATTCTTATTTATCTATATATACGACTTTAAATAGTTACTATTGTGGAAGCACCGTAGCCTATTGGTTAAGGTTTAAAGGCTTCTACACCCAAGTCTGGGGTTCAAATCCCAGACTATGCAAATTTATTGCAGATTACAGGAAATCCAGGTTTCAAGTCCCGGAGAGAGCGGTTTATTAAACAATTATGCAGACTACAGAGGAAAAAGCTTGCAAGGGAATCTTCAACATGGTGCAAGTACATCTGGTCAGGCGTGGATCTTCATAGGACGGCTCAGGTGATGCAGTTAGGCGTAGGTCTTCATAAGACAGGTAGTATTGTCGGTTGTCGAATCGTCTATGTAATATTTCCTATATCATAATTGTAAGATCATAATAAATCAGCGTTAAAAAAAAAAATAGTTACTATTACATTTTACTAGAGTTTTTAACCGCGCTACGCGCGGATAAGATATTATATGTATTTCTCAATTCTAAAAAAATAATGTATAATATTGTATTACATTATTTAAAGAATACTTATAAAATAAGACTACATAACATAAATATTTTTTTAATTTTCTTTGTTAAAATTATTATGTTGTTTGATTGTTGTACTTGATTCGCATATTTGCATAGATATATGTGATAGATGAATAACTATATTTTTATTATCAGTAAATAATATATATTTATTATATAATATAAGAAAAATAAAATTATTTACTTTTTAAACAACCTTGTCTCATGTTGGGGACTCGGTTATAGACATATCATATTCGAAGAAGACATTTTACAGTTATCAATCTTCTTAAAAGTCAAGAAACAAATCCGAATATCAAAACAATATCTCATACGATCTCTTTGTGGAATAACTACTCTAAAGTAATTGAATTTAGGCATCAAAAAGGACTGGAAATAGATGTGCATATGTGTTATCTAAGTCAGCTTTACAAAGTACTATTCATAGTTCATATATCATTTATGTCCATCCTATTTTTTTGTCCATCCTTTCTTAAACATCTTGAAATAATTGATGCTAATTAATAATAAAATTTTGGCTGGCAAAAAAAATCAAATTTGTCTAATTATCGCTAAAATATTTTATTAATATTGTCTAAGAAGCTTTCAAGTGATATCATAGTTTAATTTTTGTTAGTTTTTTTGTCAATTTTTAGAGTTTTTTGTATTTAAGATTTTTTCCATATTAAGTTTCTATTTCTTTCACTGAATTGATATATATGTCATAAAAATTACCATCAAATCATTTTTACTTATTTATTATTTTGTTTTTAATGAAAATACACCTTTAAATAATTTAATTTAAAATAAAATTATATATTAATTTGTTGTATTCTAACAATTTGATTGATTTAATTAATTTGCTTTGGTGGATAACTTAAAAAGTTTTCATATGAATCGGAGAAAGCAATCTTATGTTGTTATATTATATTTATTTGTGTATATAGAATCTATATATAATGCTAGTGTAATAAAGAAAGAACATTATTTTTTGTAACTTCAAAAAGATACATTATTACAATTTGAAATTAATCAAAATTGAATAAAATGGTAATTAAATATTTATAAATCTAATTGTTTTTTTATCTTGTTCAGTTGGATTCTCATGAAAAGAAATCGATAGGTTAAACAAATGTTTCAAAATTTGTTGTGTTATTGTTTTGTCTATAAATTACAAAATTTATTGAATTGATATATTTAATTATTGCACCCTTAAATAATATTTTATTAAGACATTAGAGAACTATGTTTTGAGTTGTTTTATCAAAATTGTACAAAAATCTATGCTTTTTCATATTTGTCACGGAAATTTATATGTTAAACTTAATTTTACAAAATTCTTAACTTTGTCACGAAACAAAAATCTATGCTTTTTCATATTTTTCAATGTTCTCACACTTTCAAAGAATATATTAACTTAGTCACTTACTTATTTTTTTTTACAAAACAAAGTATCGGAGTCTTGAATGTTGAATTCATATTATTGTAATTGTACATAAGAGTTTGTGATTACATACTTAGTGATTCTTGTATATGTGTTCAAGAAAGTTTCAATGGCTTAGTGGTAACTGTCCTATATTAATGTCATAATAACCCGGGTTCGATCCTTTCCTTCGAATTGTTTTTCATTTTTTACGAAAAAATAAATGAAATGACGTGGCAATTTCAGGCTCTCTGATTGGTTGATTTTTTTATCCTACGTGGACACCCTCTCCATGGCTTATATTTGCCTTTTAGTATAGTATAGATACGTCTGCATCGTTCAAATAAACGGTTAATGATCATTCTCTGCAATTTTTCGGGCAACTTCATTCGTGTAATTTTTATACGTCATGTAAGACTATTTTTTTTTTACAGAGATTGTAGCTACAATTCAGGATTGTTACATTCTTTTTTTTTTGAACTAAAAGAATTGTTACATTCTTTCGACTAGCTTTCTCTAAGACCATGATTAACTTCAGTCTCTTAACTAAGGTTCTTAGTTTCGGCTAAGAAATGGTTCTTAACTTTTATTAGATTTTAATTAAAGAAGCTAAGAACTGTCTCTTAAATAAGAGATATAAAAATCGTCTAAGACAAAAAGTGTAAAAAGATAAAAAAAACAAAAAACATCAAACCATGAATTAAAAACCCCGACTAAGAAACTATAGTTAATCATGCCCTAATAAATATAGCATAAACAACAATTGTGACGTACACCTGTTAAAATATAAAATAAATCATAATATTTTACAAATTTTAATTAATATTAACTATCATTCAGGTACGGAACGTAGTGCGCGTGAAAAACAAGTATTATAGATTTCCCCATTAATATTGTTACAAACAAAATTAACATGAAATGAAATATAGTATAAATGTAAATCTAAAAGGAAAGCAAACGTAGAAAGCAAACGTAGACCAGAAAACGAAGTAATCTTAAATCTTGATAGTTTCCAATTTTAACTTTTTTCTGTTAAAAAAAAAAAACTTCTTTCTGTTCTTTATCCATTCTCTCCTTTTCAGCCCACCTTTTCTAGTCATTATTCTCCTATTTTCTTGTTTTGTAAATGTCTTTTGAAAAAGAGAAAATGATATTTGTACACCTGGAAGGCCGTACCATAAATTTGTAGTTGTTGTTTAATATTTGCAAATACATTTGAAAAAACGAATTATATAGTTCTGAAAAGTATCCAGATTGCTTAGCGATACCTTCTTGTCAAATGCTTACACGCTTCTTTTGTTGTTGTTGAACAGGCCCAAGGCTTAGACAATTAGGAGTCTTTTTTGGTTTGTCGACTTTTTTTTACATCGTTTGTCGACTATTAGTATTAGCCTATTAGGAGTCTGGATTGGAAAGTATAGTAGCTGATATTATATTACAAAGCGAACATTTATCTAATATATTCACTGTAACACCCAACTTATTAAAGCATGACACCTTTACACCTAAGTGGATAAGTAGGATCGACTTCTACCCTGTGAAGTCTTTTCCGAGCTCCGTAGGGGCATGGATCCCTTCATTTATTTATTAATTTTTTAAAAAATATTTCTAATCTTCTGGGTAATCTTTCTTTTCTTTATCGAGAATCTCTTCTCGAATAATTCTTAAAGCACTCAATTCTTCAACAAAGAATCAGATCTAAAAAAAATGTGTTAACATGATTTGGTATTAGCTTGCCAATACAAGGCTCTGACTATCCCGATATTTATTTTACGTAATAAATTATTAGTGTTTTTGGAAACTGTTCTAGGAATATAAAAGTGCCTAACTAAATTACTTGGTCGTATGACGCAAACAATGACCCAAAACGTCTTCTCAATCAACACTCTTCATATGTGCATCTACATGAGCACATATCCATAACACTATACTATTCTAAGAAAATCCTTTTTAAAAAAGAAAGATGTTATGCTACTATATAATAGGTCAGATATGGTCCGACGATGGGGCCAAAGGTTGCTTTACTTTAAGTTCTATTAACGTCCCTAACAATTATTTAAATAGAAATTCACTTTATAGTTTTTCATTAATTTGTCCCATTAGTAAATTCTGCGTCTCCTTGAGGCTGCTCATGCACGTGCCGCATGAATCCAATTCTATCAACATGTACTCAATAGATCATTAATTTTTATTAAAATTTATAATTTATGAAAGCCGGTAGATTTCAGTTTACGAATCAATGATTCAGTCTTTCATGTTGTTATCAGTAGAAAACTAATACTCCTTCTGTTCTTTAAAGATACACTAGAGCTTGATCCGCGCGGATGCGCGGATATTTATCTTTGGTTTGCAAAAAAAAATATTTATCTTATATAAATGATAATATATATTTCAAAAATTTATATATATATATATAAAATTATTTAATATATTTCTAAACACAATTATTTTCGAATTTATAATGAATAATTTTATTTTATTGTTTGATCTGTCAACTGTTACAACCCTATTTTTAAAATATAACTCGTGTGTTCGTGCAAATGTATTTTTTATGGATCAAAATTTTAATGTAAAATAAAATGGTTATCTATTTTTATATTTGATTTATACGATTAAATAATTCAATATATTATTTAAAATTTGTGGTTTATATTATGTATTTTTATAACACTTTTATGTTTTTTAGACGTACTTAATATACCAAAATAAAAATAACCACCCCGTAATAATAAAATCTTGTTACATTTTTTGACATTGATTAAGTATAATTTATTGTTTACCCAGATTATAGGAAACATTTTTTAAATAAATAAACATAATTTGTTATACTTTATTTTAGGAAAAATGCATTAATTAAACTATAAAAGATAAGAATACTAAAAAGTAGGTACATTTATTATTTCGGTGGCATTCAAATGTAAATAACTTTGAAAACTAAGGGGTAATTTATATTGGTACTTCTATTTTAATAATAGAGATATTCTAGAAAAAAATTTTGTTTCTAAAAAATTCATTTTTTACATTTTCAATGCATGTTTTATTAACTAATTGCAAATTTTAAAAATCTTAATTGCATTAATTGATTTTTTATTGGCTTAAAATTATGGAAAAAAAATAAACACAAAAAATATGCAAATTTAATGTGTTTTATTAAAATGTGTGAAAAAACTAGAAAATAAATCTTTTAGAAACAGAGGAGGAATGTTTAACCAACCTATTAATGTTGCATTTACATATGGTGATGTGTGTCCCAGCTAATAATGAGCTATGTAAATTAAGGCTGATTTATGAGAGAATGTGTTACAAAAAAAATGTTACAAAAAAAAAGATTTATGGGAGAATTGCTAAAACCAACCCAAATATTCATGTCAAACCTAAAAGTGTATCCCACTTTCATTCAAATGCAAAACCAACAAAAAGAGGTGATAAAAGTACCATATAACCCTTATAACCAAACAAAAAAATAGAAATGTATTTTACAATTTTGTCATTAATAAGTTTACACGTAATCGAAAGAAGTCTACATATATATAGACTTCCTAAGAAGTCTACTGTGTAGACTTATTCTGTAGTCTACATCGTAGTTTGATCTAATAATTTAATTTAAAATATATATAAAAATAATTGTTGTGATATTTTTAATTAATCATCAATATAATGATTAATATGAAGTAAATAAATTAAATTTTTATATAATTGAATAATTTTAAAGAATATACTCTAATTTGGTAACCATGTGTTAAACAATATGGTTTAGAAACAAAAGGTTATAACATGTTATATATTATAGTGGTAGATTTCTTAGGTTAGATTTATATTTTTTTGTTTTGTTTTATCGACTTAAATTTGTATATTAATGTTTAGTAGTTTATATTTTGTATAATTTGATATTTGATACAATAATTAAGACTTTTTATTATAAAGCAAAACATTTAGGGTTTGAGATTGTGGTTTTGGGTTTCGTAGACCAACAATAAAGTCTATTTAGCTGCAGACGGCTTTTTGAGTCTACATTTTTCAATTTTTTTAACACATTATATTTAAACTAAGTTGAGTTCCATAAGATTAAAAAGGTGAAATTATATACTATAACTATTAAAAAATAAAGAAATAAATTTAGTAAATTATATATTAAAATTATTAAAACAACAAAGAATAAAAAACAATAATGAAATTATTATAGCAGACTTCCAAAAAGGTCTACTATGCTACAATAAAATCCACTCCAAATTTTTAATTTTAGTAGACTTCAAAAGAAGTCTACAGCGTTGTAATTTTTTAACCTAGTTACATTTTTGTCTCCCAATATAAATAATTTATACAATCTCTCTCTAAAATGGATGCACAAGTTTTTAAAACTCTCACTTCTCTCTAAAACTCTCTCTCTTCTCTCTAAAATTCTCTCTCTCTTCTCTCTAAAACTCTCTCCTTTCTCTTCTTTCTCTCTAAAATTCTCACAATATTATCTTGTCATTTTAGGTATTATAATTCTTGGTTTTTATCTTCTCCTTTAAAAATATAAGTTTTAGATTTATAAATTTTAAATGTGTATTTTTATGTTATTTTTTTCTCACAATATTATCTTTTTTTGTACGTATTATCACTCATGGATTTCATTTTCTCCTCTAAAAAAATGTAAGTTTTAGATTTAAATGTGTATTATAGATCAAGCTCTGTGCATTTACTTTGCTACTATTTTATCTTATAAATTCAATTTTGTAAAATATTTTCAGATTTAAAATTATTTTACATTTCAAAATGTATAGATTTTTTCTGATATGAAAATTATCAGACAGTGTAGACTTTAAAGAAGTCTATTTATAAACTAAAGCTAGTAAACTTCATATGAAGTTTACTAAACCACAATGTCTAAGCAGAATTCATTGAAAGTCTACAAAAATATGACTTTAATTTTTTTTCTATGTTTTTAAATAATTTTATCTTATTTTGCAGGTATTTTCTTTCATGGTTGTTCTTTTCTACTCCCAAAAATGTAAGGTTTACATCTATAGATTTTAAATATGCGTTCTAGTATTTATATATATAAAAAGTTACATATTCAAATTCTATGTCTTTAATTTATTACTATTTTATCTATTAAATTATATTTTTAAAAGTTTTTTTTTATTTAAACTTATTTCATATTTTCAGTGTATATATTTTTCAGATCTAT